>NC_133655.1:103424547-103663395 GCF_009905375.1 Apium graveolens | reverse complement strand
ATGCAGTTTCACTTTTTGTGTGCAAGAAATACACCCATATGTATCTAGTGAACTCATCCACTATGACCAATGCATATTTCTTCTTTGCAATAGACATGACATTTACTGGACCAAATAGATCAACATGTAGTAGATGATAAGGCTCAAGAATTGATGATTCAATCTTGCTCTTGAATGAAGATTTTCTTTGTTTGGCCTTCTGACAAGAATCACAAAGGCCATCAGGAGCAAATACTGACT
This sequence comes from Apium graveolens, assembly GCF_009905375.1. Lineage (NCBI taxonomy): Eukaryota > Viridiplantae > Streptophyta > Magnoliopsida > Apiales > Apiaceae > Apium > Apium graveolens. The sequence goes on along the minus strand of NC_133655.1, from coordinate 103,663,155 downwards.
TTGGCAGTCCTCTCACAAGATCTTTCTTGACCAGTTCATTTATATTGTTGAAATTTAAATGAGAGAGTTTCTTATGCCAATTCCAGCTTTCTTCAATTGATGCTCTATTCATCAGACAGATTGCAGAACCATCAGTACTTGTTGAAAACTTAGCTTCATAAATGTTACCACGCCTGTATCCTTTCAGAACAACTTTGCCTTTAGATTTACTCACAACTTCACAGTGTTCTTCAAAGAAATCAACATGATAACCTCTGTCACAGATTTGACTTATACTCAGCAGATTGTGTTTAAGTCCTGAGACCAGAGCTACTTCTTTAATGATGACCTTCCCAAGATTGATATTGCCATATCCCAATATTTTTCCAATATTGCCATCTCCATAAGAAACACTTGGGCCAGCTTTCTCCACAAAGTCTGATAGCAGGGCCTTATTTCCAGTCATATGTCCTGAACATCCACTGTCCAGAACTAGAATATTTTTCCTGTTGCCCTGCAATCACAAAGACCACTAATTATTAGTTTTAAGGACCCAGACTTGCTTGGATCCTTTGGCCTTATTAAGTTTGTTAACATTTGCAGCGGATTTAGCATCAGAGTTTATGTTAACATTTTTCTTATCAGAACTTACACTATCAGACTTTGAATCAGAATTTACACTAGAAGGAACAATGGAAACTTTCTTCAAAGAAGGTTTTAATTGATAATAATCATAGTACAAACTATGATATTCCTTACAAGTATAAATGGAATGCCATAAACTACCACAATGAAAACCAGGATTTTGTGGTTTATATCTAACAGACTGACTCTTAACTCCTGATTTTGAAGGTAAGGAGATAATGTTCTTATTTTTCCTGCAAAAAGAAGCCAGATGGTTAGAACTTCCACAGTTATGACATATTTTCCTAGGAGCATCAGGAGCAGGTTTATAATCATTGCTTTTATTCACACCTTCCTTTCCATTCCTATTTTTCCTAGGTGATTTTACCTTGTTTGCATTCTTAACATCTTTCAGCTTATGCTTAAGCTGCTTCTTAGTCATTAAGCCTATGTTTACTTCAGCTGTCTTTTCCTGTTTTAGTTTGTCAGAAGTTAATCCTCTCTAACTTCTGATTTATCATTATCAGACTTTTCAGTTACAAACTTAATAGGTTTTAACTTTGGCTTTTGCTTAACAACAGGCTTAATTTCTACAGTTCCTTTATCATTCTTATCCTCTCCATAACCTAAGCCCTCTTTCCAATTTTCACTACTTAGCAAATTTTGAGTTGTTCTGCCAGAGTTAGTCCAAGTCCTGATTATTTCTCTTTCCTTTTCTAACTCAGTTTTTAGGGATTCATTCATTTTTAGCACTTCATCCCTAACATAAAGAGCATCATCTCTATCCTTCTGAGTTTGATGGAATATAACTAACTCTTTTCCTAAGAAATCATTTCTTTTCTTAAAAGCAAGATTTTCAGAAGTTAATCTTTCACATGTTAAAGTTTGATCTCTATAACTAACAAACATGGTTTTAAGATATCTTCTCAACTCATTAATATCATCAGTATGAAAAGCATAAGTAGTCTGAGGTACCTTTGTTTCAGCAGTTTCAGAACTGCTCTCAGCACTTTCTTTATCAGCATTTGCCATCAATGCATAGTTCTCCTCACTTTCAGAGTCTGAGGTGTCTGTCTAGTTTTTCTGCTTTGTGACAAGAGCCTTGCCTTTGTCACCCTTTACCTTCTTGCAGTCAGGAGATATGTGGCCTTTCTCACCACAGTTATAGCATTTGACATTGGTATAATCTCCTCTATCAGACTTTCCTCCTCTGCCTTCAGATCTTCTGAAATTCTTCTTATCAGAACTTATTCCTTTCCTGGAAAACTTCTTTCCCTTCCTGAACTTCCTGTATGCAATCTTTGTGATCCCTTTCACCATAAGAGCACACAGCTTCATCATCTCCCCATCAGCATCAGTCTCAGGCAAGCTTTCAGAATCTGAGGCATCATCACTTTCAGAACTTGATGACTCAGTATCAGACTTTGTTAAAAGAGCTTTACCCTTGTCTTTCCTTGAGGTAGCTGCCTTGGGGGATTCTTCTTCAGCCTTAAGAGCAACTGTTCTTGACTTTCCTCCTTTTCTCTTGCTTCTTTGTTCCATCTCAAGTTCATGAGTCTTGAGCATTCCATAAATTTCATCAAGAGTTGTTTCATCAAGATTGTAATTATCTCTTATTGTTGTTGCCTTCAAATCCCAACATTCAGGAAGAGCTAACAGGAATTTAAGGTTTGAATCTTCAAGATCATACTCCTTATTAACCAGTGACAGATCATTCAAGAGTTTGACAAATCTATCATATAAATAAGTCAATGATTCATTAGCCTTTGAATCAAAGTGTTCATACTCTTTAGTGAGTATTGTCTTCCTATTCTTTTTAGTCGTATCAGTTCCCTGACACCTTGTTTCCAGAGCATCCCATATCTCTTTAGCAGTCTTGCAGTTAATTACCCTATTTGACATTACATTATCAATGGCACTATGCAGTAAGTGTTGTACCTTAGCATCCTTAGCAATTGATGCGATATCTTCAGCAGTATAATCACTCTTTTCCTTTGGTACGGTTTTTGCTGCTTCACCTGCAACTGCAACTGCGAGCTTGGTTGGTTTATGAGGCCCTTCCTTGATTCTATCAAGATATTCTGGATCTGTAGCTTCCAGAAACATGGTCATCCTCACCTTCCATATGGCATATTCAGATGGTCTCAGTATGGGAACTCTGATGGTTTCATACCGACTTTGAATTTGTGTATTTGGAGGTTCTTCAGTTTTGGTAGGCTTAGTTGGAGTTTCCGTGTCAGACATGATTGTGTTTGGATCTTTAACTGTATGTGTGTTAACAGATAGGCTCTGATACCACTTGTTAGGTCACACACACTGTAGAGGGGGTGAATACAGTGTATAATACAATCAAATCGAACTTTAATATCTTGAGTAAAAGAATACAAACTTTATTGAAACAATAAACTTTGTTACAGTATGGAACTGTTACCTCTCAGTGATGAACAAATATCACGAGAGCTGCTAGGGTTACAATGAATAATCTTCTCGAATATGATAACACTTTTTGTGTAAACCCTATGTCTGTGTTTATATACTACACAGTTACAAGATAATCGCTAATTGATATGGAATATAATTCTGCTTCCTAAAATATATCAATTAGATATCTTTTCTTCCAAGTATTCCATTCTTCACGGAACTCCTTTTTCATGCATATCTCTTCTTATGTTTATCTCGATCTTCTTTCCTTTAATCAGCTACTTTCCTTATCTGATCGTCCTTCAACACTTAAGTTCTGATATCCAACTTCTGATGATTATCTCCTGATAATATAAGTACTGATATCCTTAAGTCCTGACTTCCAGTATAAGTACTGATTCCCAGTTAAGTACTGATTTGTCCTATTAAGTAAGATCTGAAAACTAAACATAAATCATATTAGCCATGACATTATCAAATATATCTAACAATCTTCATTTTCTGCTACCAGCCCCTTGCCCTTGTTTTCACAGACCTTTGAAGTAGACTCAACAGCTTCTATCTTCATCTACTTCTCTTTCTCTAACTCAACAACCAGTGTAATGGATACTCCTTTCTTTCTCCCTTTCTCCATTCTTTCATCTTGCTCTATTTCAAGCTCACAAGTCTTTAGAATGCCATACAGTCTCTCTAGTGTAAACTCCTTGTATTCTTGTGAGTTTCTCAAGGAGACAGTCATTGGTTTCCATTATTTTGGTAGGGATCTCGGAAATTTGAGGTTGGAATATTTGGTTTGGTAGACTATTCCATGCAGCTTTAGAGCATTTAGTAGCTTTTGAAATCTACTAAAGATATCAGTGAGAGTTTCACCTTCTTCAAAGTGGAAATGCTCATATTGCTGAATTAGTAGCTGCATCTTTTTTTCTCTAACTTGTTCAGTGCCATCACAGATAATCTGAATTGTATCCCAACCTTCCTTGGCAGTTTTGCAATTGATGATGTTGTCAAACATATCACCATTAACTCCATTAAACAGAATATTCATGGCCTTCTTGTCCTTCCTGACTTGTTCAATATCAGGATCTGACCATTCATGCCTTGGCTTGGGAACTGATGGCTCATTTCCAGTTGCAGCTCTCATTGGTACATGAGGGTCTCTCTCTATGCAATCCACATAGGCCTCATCTTGAGAAAGTAAATGGAGATGCATCTTTACCTTCCAGTGATGGTAATTATCTTTGTCCAGAAAAGGAATCTTGACTCCAACATCCTTCTTGTTCATCGTGTTGTTTGTTGTGATCTTTAAACTCTTTATTCTTCAAGAGCTTGCTCTGATACCAATTGTTAGTCCCTAACAATGCAACAAGAATTACAGAAGGGGGGTTGAATGAAATTCTTGAAACTTTTTCTGAATTACAAAATGTTCTATCTTAATAATATATATAGGTGTTTGATTTGCTAAGTGCGGAATAAGAGTTAGTTAAATTAAAGCACAAAGTAATAAAAACACAAGTCTTTAATTCTGGTGGATTTGAATGTACCCACCAGATATATATATATATATATAAAGAGAACCCTGTGAAGCTTGAATAGCTCACAGCTGCTTACAACAGTAAGAACAACTAAACTTACAGAGAAATACTAAGGATACAGCTTACAATTGTTTCTCTGATAAAATGTATTGTTTAGTCATCTAGTTGTTCTAATTGCTACTCTTGGTTTATATATCACCAAGATTACACAGTAATAAGATAAGATAATAAAACAAAACCTATTAAGTCTAATACTATGCTACTTCATTACTCTATTCCAGCATCTTTGAATATCTTCATAATAGCATGGAAATCGTAATGCTTCTTTGTTCTCTAAAACCAAGTTGAATAGGCTTCCACATTCCTTTTGCATACATTCGACGCATGTGACTGTGTTGTCACTATCAACAGATGTTTGAATGAATTATCCGTCGGGTACATGATCATCCGTCGGGTTGCCTTGTTGATCATCCGTCGAGTAGCATTGTTGATTATCCGTCGGGTAGCTATTTGGCACTTGACTTCATTTCATTTATGCAGAATTACAAGACATCATTTATGTACAATTAATCAACCTATTCTGCATATCTAATTAAAGTCAATATGACTTATATGCTACTACAGAATCTAAACAAAGGTGTAAGCATAAATGTGCTACAGACTTATTGTTACATAAGCTACTCACTCGATGGATGTCAAATCCTTATCCGTCGGGACTATATTGAGTCATCCGTCGGGACAATATTTGCTTATCTGTCGCGTGCTACATTTTTCACTAAGTTAAATCTAATAAGGTGTTTTGTTAATGAAATCATCAAGTTCACAACATATACACAACAATATCATATAAATAAATAAATATTATATATATATATATTATAATACATATAATTTTAGGTGTTGTACTTTTTCTAATAGTCAAATATAATTTTATGTTTTATATTTTTTAATATTAAAATGTAATTATTATATAAGTTCTAAATTTTAAGTTTTAAATTTTTTCAAATTATGATGAGATTATTATATTATAGTTTTCAATATATTTTGTTTTTCAAGATATATAGTTAAAGTTTTTAAATATTAACTTCAAAATATGAGGTTGCAAAATTTTGTAATTTTGTAATTTTTCACAATATATAGTTACAGATTTTAAATGTTAAGTTCAAAATGTGAAGTGCAATTTTTTTAAATTTAAACTGATAATTTAATTGCATAAACTCAACCTTTATATGAGAGGATTTTTTAAATGTTAACTTCGAAATATGAAGTTGCAAAATGTTTTTTTTATAAAAATAGTTGAAAATAATAAAACAGTTTAGGACCGTTTAGTAGTAGATTAGTAGATTAATTAAAGTTAAACCTGAGTGCTCTACATTTACTGTCTTCTGACTGGCTGGAATTGAATTCTCTGTAATCTTACGATGATGGAGTGAGACTTGAACCATCCATTGATGGAGGTCATTTGTGAAAGTGAAAGCTGATATTTTGTGATACGCTTCAAAGAGTTTAAATTTTTATGAGTGAAATCTTTGTGCACATGTGTATTTATATAAAAATCATAAGCTTATGGAACTTATCTTTTAGTTCAAATTTGAATTTTGAAATTTGAAATAATGTTAAGAGATATTAATGTATTTATCCTAAAATATTAGTAATAATATTTTAAATGTATATTATAAAAAATAATTTCATAGCTCCTTATATTTTTCAAATCTTATGCATTATCTATATATGTAGTGACAATTTAATTAGAAGATGGTAGAGAATTACATAACAAAGTTATTCAAAATTATTATATATTTCAAACAAATTGAGTTCTAAATATTGGACTACATGACTCTAATAAGTAAGTGTGAATAATGCTAAGAGATATTTATGTCTCTATTATAAAATAATAATAATAATATTTTAAATATATATTATAAAAAAATTCATAGCTGCTTATATTTTAAAAATCTTATGTATCATGTACATATGCGGTGGAAATATAATTAGAACTATATTATAGACTTTCTAGAGAAACAAAGTTATTCAAAATGTGAAGTGCAAAAATTTGTTTAGTATAAAAATCATTGAAAATTAATAAAATAGTTCAAATTGATTTTTGTAGTAGACTCAAAGTTATTTAAAATACTTCAATTATTTTAAGTGTTACCATTTTAGCTATTATGGTTGGAGATACTCTAAATCGCTTCAATTATTTACAGTGTTTTTCTCCAAAATTATTTATTTAATTGATTAAAAACTTTTAATAACTCTTCAATATCAATATGCATATCAACAATAAATATTTAAATTAAATCACTTGCGAAGTGAAAGTAGTTGGTTCTAAGAATCGGACCTTGGCCTCCTTGGCTAATGACCTACATCATCACTACTAGATCAAAACTACTTTTATGGCATTTAATATGCACAAATGTTACTTACTCTAAAATGTCACGGAGGACCAAAACTGGTGTTGGGAAACTCTAATACCATTTTAAGTAACTGATTCCAAAACCTTAATTTTAACATTTACCCTCAATTGTACGATATGTTTCGCTACGATTGTCAACAATAAATACAACCAATATCAAAAAACTTATCAACAACAAATATTTAAATTAAATAAATAGGGATGCGAGGACTCGAACCCAAGTCCCCCATTAAACCAAACTCCGTTACTATGTTAAGGAACCAATCGCTCCAAAACCCTAACTTCAATATTTTCCCTCAATCTCTAAAACCTTAACTTCAATATTTTCCCTCAATCATACGAGTATCAATAGCAAATACAACCGATACCAATATCTTTGCCAACAATAAATATTTAAATTAAATAAATGGGATGGAAGGACCCGAACCTGAGTCCCTCCTTAAACCAGACTCTGATACCATGTTAAATAACAAGCCGGTCTAAAATCTTAAAGTGTTTGAAGAAAATCCGTATAGGATCTTATACTTTTCAAAAAATTAAAATTACATGTTAGGTCACATAACACTATAGAAGGGGGTTGAATATAGTATAGAATACAATCAAATCGATTTCGAACACATGTAACAGTAAACAAATATATTTGATATAATAAACTCTGTTACAATAGAACTGTTCTCTCTCAGTGATGAACAAATATCACGAGAGCTACTAGATTACAATATATGATCTTCTCGATAATGATAACACATATAGTGTAAACCTATGTCTGTGTTTATATAGTACACAGTTACAAGATAACTTCTAATTGATATGGAATATAATCCTGTCTCCTAAAATATATCAATCAGATATCTTATACAAGTCTTTAAGTCCTCTAACTCTTTCCATGCATATCTTCTTTTTGTATTAGTCTCGATCTTCTTTCCTGTAAATCAGCTTCCTTCCTTAACTGTTAGTCCTCTAGTACTTAAGTTCTGATATCCATCTTCTGATATTTATCTTCTGATAATCTAAGTCCTGATATCCTTAAGTTCTGACTTCCAGTAAGTACTTATTTCAGTAAGTACTGATATTTCCTGTTTGTTAAGATATGAAAACTAAACATGAAACATATTAGACATGACATCTCAAATATATCTAACAATCTCCCCCAACTTGTAAATTGTGCAAAAATATACAAGTTAATAGATTTGATGATGCCAAAAATATTTAAGTTCAAATGCAATAAGAGTTTAATAAGGCTATCAACTACAACTTACAATCCTTATAGCTTTACCAACTTCACTGGATCAATCTGAATCCATAATGATTCTTAACAAAATCTCTTACCAGCTTGTCTTCAGCTTTCCTCAGAAATTCAACTAATTGTGCTTTGACCTGCATCAGTTCTTCATCTTTACTATCACCAATTTGATAAATGGCTGTTCTGAGAGCATGAATTGATGTTCTTTCAAGTCCATCACCAAGTTCAATAATTCTAGGATGTGAAGAGTTTTCATTATAACATAAGCATTTTCCTTTCAAAATAACTTCCACCTTAGCAGAATTCTTCAGCATGGGAATTTCTCTTCCATCACTTTCAGTAATCATTGGTATATACCGAGAAGTTTTTGTACCAGAGATTCTAAATAGATATCTTATAGCCTTCAAAATATATTCAGGCCATCTTCTTGTAACATCAGATTTTACTTCCAGAAGATAGTGAATATGTTGAAGTTCTCTAACAGACTTCTTTAGCACATCAGTATCAGCTAGTCTGTAAGTTAATCCATCATAGAGAAATAAAATCAATTTCTCCTTTAGATTTTCCTTATCATGAGCATATATCACGATTTGAGCAGACAACACTTTGTCAAGGTGCTTTTGTTTAATTTATTCATATGGTTTGTCTGTCAACATGAAAGGATCTCTTAGAGTAACTTCTACTCCTGTTTGTATTTTCTCTTCATCAGAACCTAATCCAGCTTTATCTCTAGGTTGCTTGGATCTCAATCCAAATGTTGCGAGTTGATTCATCAAGAGATTAGATTTTGGTTGGAGTAGCTTTCTTCCATAACAGCTTCTTCTTATCAGCAATTGTCATCTTTTCCAAATTAACTTGATCAGAATTTGCCATTTCTTCTGTATCTTGCTGTTCTTTATTCTGAACAACTTGAGCAGTGTCAGAGGTTATTTTAGATTCTTCAATTATCTTTCTTCTTTTCAGAATTTGAACAGTTTCATCTTCTATCAAATCATCATCATGCACTATAGTTTGATAGACTGGAATAGAAGAACTTATCTTTTTTCTCAATCTTTAAAGGTTCACCAACCTTTTCTTTTCCTTTTGACTTAGGATCAATCTCAGTTTGTGATCTAGTCTTGGACTTTGAAGTCTCAGAATATGACTTTTCCCTGATCACAATGCCTTTTCCCTTAGTCCTTGAAGGTTTCTTTGTATCAAAAGCTTTAGACTTAAGATTTGTCTTCTCAGCAGCAAATCTAGCTTCTTCCTCCTTGAGAGTTTCCAAATCGATTCCTGGATTTTGTTTCAGAAATAACCTTCTGGCTATCTCCTCATCAAGTGTCTGGATTTTAGGATTTTTGTAATAAACAGTAGTCTGCTTCCCCTTTAGCTTTAGAGTTTGTAAAAACTTCTGAGAGTCTTTAGATCCTGACTAAATCAGAATATCAGAACTTGACATCATATTTTGCTTATCATAACTTGACTTCAGACTTTTAGCATTCACAGCATCAGAACTTGACTTGTTTTGTGTAGAAGATTTTCCTTGAACTTTTCCTTGACCTCTACTCTTATCAGGGTTTCCCTGGTCATCACTTTTATCATCCTTTTTCTTCAGTATTTCAGTAGGTGAGCATTTGGACTTAACTACCTTCTCCCCCTTTTTGGCATCATCAGGAAGTAAGAGAGAAAGAAGAAGTTCAACTGAAGATTGGATTTCATCCAATTGAGATTTCTGAGAAACTTGGTTAGCCAGGACCTCAGCAATTTGGGCCTGTTGCTTCTCTTGAATCTTCTCAGTGGCTTCAATTTTCTCAAGAGTAGGTCTGATATATCTATTCTTGTCAATATTAAGCTGTATATCTAGTTTATCAGCATGTTCCTTTAGTGTATGTAATAACCCCAATTTTTGGAAATTTTTGAAACCCTTGTGAATAGTGTTTTTGCTGAATGAGAAAACTTTTCATGCCACACTATGTAGGGGTTCTGTTATGGATATTCTGAGATTTTATTAGTACTCTATATGGTATATAAGTGTATGTAAAGATCGTCAGAATCCAATTCCGAACACTTTGATTTTTCCCGGAAATCCACTAGATACGGAAAGAATTGAGAAAAAGGTAACAGGATAAAAAGGATTTAAATTAAAGGATTATAGGAGAGGATCATAAAAGGAATATAATATATTGAGAAAGGTTAAGGGAACCTAAGTAATAAGATCCCGGGTATGATCCCTCAAACGATAAACGAGAACGAAAGATAAGCGAACCGTAAAACAAATAAGTGACCAAGAGACAAGCTTGTACAAGAAGCCAGGGGTTGTGACATCATCAAACCACAGGGTGTGGACAAGTGGGAGCATTATGACATGTGCAAGGTGACATAGGCATGACAAAAAAGGAAGGAGGTGTGGTGGCTTTGTAACCACACAAATTCAAGGGCAACAAGGTAATTAACTAAATCAAACACAAAAACAAGCCAACCAAGCCAAGCAAAATCATTTTTCATCAAAATCAAAAAGCAACCAAGGCATGGTTCATCTTTGCTCTCGGCTTTTTACTATTCAAAAGAGCAAGAAATTCAAAATCAAAGATCCAAGCTTCCTAAATTGGTGAGTTAATTCCCTAATCATCTTCATGCTTAGTTAGGGCTATATCATGAGTTTAAGCCATCAATTCCTTCTCCATCTTCTTCATTTAATCAAAGAAGAAGACTATGAATAGTGTTTTCAAGTTTTTAACTTGAAGTTTTTCTTGTTTTCCTTGAAGATCCAAGCATTCCTAAGACTTCTCAAAGCTTCTTAAGGCTTCCTAGCTCCTCCCACCACTTCAAGGAAGGTATACCATCTCCAAACCCTAGATTCCTATATATTATAAGATGATTTTGATTAGTAGGGTGCTATTGTAGCTTGTTGTTGTGATTTAGAGTTTGGGATTTGAAATGGTAGTGAAATGGAATGGTGAATGTTGTGGTTTTGATTAAAAGGACTTAAGTATGATTAAAGTTAAGCTTAGGCATAAGTATGAATGATTAAATTGAATTGGTTGGGGTTGTTATGATGTGATAAGGATGGATGTTGGTTGTATGTTGGATTTGAGGTTGATTTGGGATGGTTTTGAATGGTTTAAAATATTGGAAATCGCGTAAACATAGTCGTCGTAACGTCCGATTTTCTTTAGACTGTTTTTATGCATAACATTAGGACCCGAGAACCCCCTGCTAAATTATGACAATTGCCATGTCTAGATAGCTCAGGTTACGAGCTTCGTTTTGATATGTAGTTCGTTCGATTCCGATGCACGGTTTAGGAGGAACGACCGTTTCAAGTAACGGCGTTTCACGAACGAAACTTTTCCCCTCGCCTTACTTTGAAACATAGGTTAAAGACCAAAAAGGGTTAATTAATGTATGAAACATTTATGGTAAGTGTGTTAGGCAGTTGGTAAGACACTCGCGAATGAATCGCCTTAAAACTCGTAAAGGTTAAATTATTAAAAAATGGTGGAGCCGAGGGTACTCGAGTGACTTAAGAGAATCAGTAAGCGCAAAACGAGCGTTAGAGTCTGAGTTGGTTAGAGTATAGATTTACAAGTGACTTTGGTTTAATTCTAACTTACTTGTTGTTTATAGGTTACCAGACTCGTCCCGAGCCATTCGTAACCCCCAGTCGCTCAGGCAAGTTTTCTCCCCGATATACTGTTGTTGTGATGTAAATATATGTATATGCATTATCTTGTGATAGTGCATGATTGTTATTAGCAAATTTTGCGATATATTGGAGCATGCTGATATGGTATATATGCATGCCTGTTTCGCATTCTTTCCATATATATATCTGTTGATTCAGTTGATAATACCTATGCTAGAGGATAGCGGTAATTTGCATATACCCTTAGTATAGGGACCCAAAGGTGAAAATATTTCTAAAACCGGGAGTCGAGGATCCCGAGTAGATTTTGTATATATATGGATATAAATATATATATATATATTTATACTTATATATATATATATATGGTCATAGTTTTCAAAACTATTAATCGAATAAGGTTTATTCGATAACTTTAACTTTATTTTATTATTGAATATTATTTCGAATATTCATTCGAGGGCTTATGACTCAGTTTATATTGTTTAATGAATATTTTTGAATATTCATTTGAGGATCTATGACTCCGATTATTTTCTGAGATTTGTTCTTTATTTTATTAAAGAATAAGGTGTAAATAATCAAACTTATTTTCGATTATTCAAATAAAGATAGTACTTTCATATAAGTATATCTTTGGTTATTTAATACTCGTTTCAAGTATAAGTTTTAATACTTTTACTTCAATTATTTTTATAAAGATTATTCTTTATGGGAATATTATTTAAATAATAATATTAAGTTATTTTCTAAATATTCTGGGGACTGATTTACTTCATTAAATCAGCTTTACTCCAAACACTCTATAAAGTGTTTTCGAGTCTTCAAAATGATTTTTAAAAGTTAGAGCGGATCCCAAAACTCATTTTTATATTTAAGATCTTCCTTTTAAGGGGATTTAAATACTCGCTCAAAACCTGAGGGATCCGGCTCTGTGGTGTGTTTTATATTCGCAACAAGGTTGCTGTTTTGATAAATGAATTGATTACTTACCCAACACTCGGGAAGTAAAATTCTTGGAACAAGTTAATCCATTAACAGGCATCGCCTGGGAAATATCGGTGAGTTCTCCTTTCCAAATAGATACGACTTCTTGGTGGAGCCGTATCAACAAGTTTCTACTTGGGGAAAGTGGGGACGAGCTTTACGTTTCAGAGTCATGGATTTCATCTAAACTAGGAGTGGCGTAAGTGGCCGAGTAGCGCCGGCCCAGCCTTATTATATTGGCCTAAATGGCCTGGAAGTTCCGCTAAGGCGGTCCATTCCTTAGGAGTTCAGTGTTCGGTTGATAAGTAAATCCGACAGGTTCTCCTCTACATGTAGAAAATGGTGGGGTTGTACTACTACGACTGATCATCGTAAGTGGTCTTCCTGGCACGGCAAACTCCCGTAATGAGTTCATCATCCAATTGGATAATTTCTGCAACACTACCCAGAGCACTTCGATAGAAAGGCTACGGTTGGGCGATTGTTGGGTGTTGGCAGGGTCAAGTTTTCAAAATGATGTTTACATCAAATGAAGTATCTCGTAACTTCATTTTATTTTGATAATATTTTAAAGATTGAATCTATTCAAATCTTGTCTTGTAGTCTCATCTATGTGATGAACCTTTGAAACTGATTATAACTTGAACGGGGGTAGTTCAAGTAGTATTTGGGAAAGATATAAGTATTTTGGGGTATCTTGTAACTTCATCTTTTAAACTTATATCTAGTTAATGATTTTCTTATGAATGACAAAGATTTTCGGAAAAACGTTGAGACAAGGTTAGATATATGAGATCACCTTGCAACGATATTTTTTATATATACAGTTATACACTGGAACTCTGTGTGTAGTAGGCATGGAAGAGGACTTCCCATATTTTGAAAAGTATATATGTATATATATATATACTGAATATTTTGCGACTTCATCGCATTAAGATATCAACTTGGTTCATTTCTTTTGACCAAGACTTTCATGAGTACTATGAGAAGGCTCATATATTGTTAATCATTATACATATTATTTTGGTGGGCTTGCTGCTCACCCTTGCTTTATTTCTTCATCACACAACAACAGTTAGGAAAGATGGCCAGACTCCAGCAGACCCAGCGCAAGCGCGTGGGAAGCGTCCCGTGTCTTCCCGTTGATGTTGTAGCTGCTATAGCTGCAAAGGTAGATCTATTGTAGATCAGACCATCTACTTTTGAGAATCAATTATGTATAATTATAACTTGTGGCAGATAATGGCAATTAACTGTAAATTTATCAAGTAATCATTTTGGGTTGTAATAACTTTTAAATTGTGGATTCAAAGACTTGTACTTATTTAAATTTCATCTCTGAGACTATAACGGGTTGTGGTGTGTGTTAGTGTGGGGTCACAGCATAAGGTTATTTATTATTAATTAAGTGAAGTGATATTGTGGAAAGAAAGACCGTGACAATCCGGATCCCCGACCCCGGATCTGGGGGTGTTACAGAAATGGTATCAGAGCTAAGCGTTATAAACCTCAGAGATGATGTGACGTTAAGATAATAAGTTCACTAAGATAATAAGAACTCTTGCCAAGTTCATAGTCGGGCTACTTAACGTAGCACTGACAGTTAAAACCCTTATGGGAACCCTTATAAATATCGTGATAGAAGCGTAGTTCGTTATCGTAGATGGTAGCGGGACTCCGAACCCTGAGGTTGAGGAGCAACAGCGCGATGATGGTTATTACTAATTGGAGATCGGATTGTGGATCCGATAGAGTGTCCTAATGCAGGACCGGATGATGTTGATATTGAGAATGTAGCGGTTGAGGATGTTGTCCTAGAAGGGATAGTTGCTGAGAAGGATCCCATGGAGGATCCTGACAAGAATGAATAAAGGACCACTGATGAATTGATGACCATGGTTAGGTCGACTACCAGAGGTAGGATTGGTCGGTCACTACCAGAGGTTCGTTCAAGTTTGTAAAGATAGTAGCCCCTTTAACGCGGCTTACTCATAAGACTGAGAAGTTCGAATAGGCAGAGAAATGCGAGAACATCTTTTAAGAACTGAAGCAAAGGTTGGTGACGGCCCCTATGTTGGCGTTGCCGGAGGGAAAAAGGAGATTTTGTGATTTGTAAGTGACGCTTCGCATAAGGAATTAGGGTGCTTCTTATATAGCACAGCAAGATAATCGCGTCTGCGTCAAGACAATTAAGGGAATTTAAAATTCGATATCCCCACCCATGAGCTTGGGCTCGTGGCAATAGTTTTGCCCTAAAGATTTGAGGCACTACCTATATGGAGAGAAGTGTGAGATTCACAAACCATAGGAGCTCTAGTACATTCTTACGTAGAAAGAGCTCAACATACGCCAGAGGAGGCGGTTAGAGCTAATCAAGAATTATGATTGGGAGATTCTTTATCATTCGGGGAAAGCCAATATGGTGGCTGATGCCCTTAGTAAAAAGGAGAGACTCAAGATGATAATGTTTTTTGGAAAGTTTATAAGAGATTTTGAGAAAATGGAAATAGTAGTGAAGGTAACCGGAGCCGGTACCGAAAAGCTGTTTGAGATAGCAATACAGCCCGAATTATTGGAAAAGAACATATTGTGCCAGTAAAAGTGATGAATGAAGGCAGAGAGCCAACAAATAGATATGAGATTAATACCGAGAGAGATGGTAAGGGAATAATGAGGTATTCCTATAGAATTTGGGTTCCAAATGTTTAAGAGCTTAAAGATGAAATCTTAGATGAAAGTTAGTTTGAGGAATAAGAGTTAGAGCAAACCCTGAACGTGATAGTCAGGGAGGTTGCCACCAAGACAAAA
This sequence comes from Apium graveolens, assembly GCF_009905375.1. Lineage (NCBI taxonomy): Eukaryota > Viridiplantae > Streptophyta > Magnoliopsida > Apiales > Apiaceae > Apium > Apium graveolens. The sequence continues at coordinate 103,647,514 of NC_133655.1, read as the reverse complement.
GGAACCCATAACATGATGAAGTGGAAAATGAGGATTTAAATTATGTAAGATGACCCCAATTATGGGGAGTAGGAAGAAATATTTAGACTGAGGAAACAAAAGTCGAGTAAGGAAAGGAGACCCGAGATGGTACCCCTATACGGCAATTCATGGACCTGTCTAAAGAGAACTTAGACTATTATCCCCAACCACCACCCTGAGGAGACAGTGCGGTGGGAAATTCTTTCATGACCTTTAAGTCGCTAAGCTCTCAGAGTTCCAAGGAACAAGCTGACCCAGTCGAGGCAATAGCCTGGCTAAAGGAAATAGATGAATCATTTGAGATTCTAAATGATTGACGAACCACAAAAGACTGTTTTGTCACTTACCCTCCTAAGAGAGAGACCACCCGCTGGTGAAAGGCCAAGGAAGGCACGGAGCAAGAGATTATAATAAACTGATTTAAGTTCAGTCAATTGTTTTCAGGAAAGTACTTCCCAAGGTTATGGAGATAGTGTAAAAGCTTAAGAGCCAGAACAAAGGCAGACGAGTATGATGAATTATGAATCTAAGTTGTAAAAGTTATCAAGATTCGTTCTGAAGACACGAATCCAGAATGACGGGATGTTTGAAATCAATGCTTATGTTGTGTTGGTTCATGAAATAACGATAAGAGAAAGGAATATAAAGGCAAGAGAGTTTGAGGAATGATAAGGGAGTTGGGTATGAGGAAACCCTAAAGACTCGTAGAAATAGAAATAGAAGAGTATGTAATCGTCAGGATGAGGGTGATTCACCATGAGTTAAAATTGATGGTTGAGGGCATAAGAGATACATATATTTTATCCCCTGTAAGTTGGGAAGATTTGAGGAAACCTTGAGATAGTTCGAAGGATAAATAATGAGACGCGGATAGACTGAGGAGGCAAGGAAGTAAGAAATTAGGAAAATTGGATGAAGGAAGTGACCTTTAAGAATGTAAAGTGTAAAACCGGTGGCTCGATACCCAGAAAGGGGGACGCCAGGTATGAAAGATATCCCAACATTGAGGTGACTGTTGAGATAAACAACAAAAGTAAATAAGGAATTATTAAGAAGAAGTTCATGTTGAACATGACCAATATCTTCCAAAACATCCATGTTATCATTACCAAATCAGGAAAGAAAAGCGGATGAACATTGTTATCTTTTGGAAGCCATATGGATTGACCCCAATTTGAATAAGGATGCTATTATGAAGTTAGGCATAGACTATCGAGGTGGGAATGATGAATAAAATAATCTATCAAGGATATATGACTTGGTTTATCCATGGATGGATGCATGTACCTTTTCAAAGGTGGAATTAAGGATAGAACATCGGTAACTTAAAATGAATCCTAGGGGAATGCATAAAGGTTGGAATTTCACCCTTAATAGGGACAGTGTGAGTTTTGACAGTATGAATTGGAAAGGATTAAGGTAACAACAACCTTTAAAGGATCAGTGGAGAAATTTTTTTCAAAAGTATATAGACAATGATTCTAGTATTAGTATATGGTATTTTGATATGCCCGGTATCTAGGGAATACAGGAGGAACGATTCAAGGATAACCTTAGAGGTTTTACAAGGAGAAAGGTAATATTCAAAATTCTCAAGAATAGAAATGTTGATAAAGGAAATATGACGTAATTATAATATTGCCAAGTGGGGCACGTGTTGAACCACGAGAAAGTATGAATCGAACCAGTAAAGGTCGAAATTGTTCAGGGCAATTAGGGCCCAGGATAAATAGGGTAGAAAATTAGTGAAAGTGGTTAAGACGACATTGACTGTAAGGAAAATTTACTATCAGGAAAGGCCAAAAAGGCGGCCGACACTTTAAATGTAAGAGAATAATTATAGGCGCTTGTGCCAAAGGAATACAGTGATGATGGTTAAAGCTATGAAGGTTGTATTATGGTTTGGAAGATTGACATTCCTTCTGATGACTGTGCAATACCCAACCGTAATAGTAGTTCAGTAAAGGTTTAATTCGTGTAATCGCCAGGAGCGGGCTATCTATCTCATAAGGTACTATCTTGAGAATAATCCAGGACCATGTTTCAAAAAGGACTAAACGAACCTTTGAGTTAAGTCTTCTATTTTAAGGCATATGATTAAGAATGGTATTAACCTGCTATCGTTACTTTGATTGAAACTCTTCTATAATTTTATCTGCTTCATGTCATGAGAGTACGTCAGAGTTTGGAGTGTTCTTCATGAATTGTGATTGGTGGTTATGTTAACTCCTTAGAAGAATTAGATACGAGATGTATGGACTCCGTATGGTTAGCTATTAAGACTTCATGGAAAATGAATGACTACAGTAGGTCAGTGGTGGACCATAGTAAGGCAGCAATGATTCTGCGAGTAATGAGCTGATTACAACCGTGAGAGTTGTATTGGAATGGGTGTTGAGATTGAGTACCACTAATCGGGTAGTGGTAGTGTATAAGTTATCATTGATAGACTAATTAAGTAATCTACCTATTGAATATTTATTCTTTCTTATCAATAGAGAGCCGTATTATTATACGAGGAAGGTTGCGATGCAAGCATAGAATTCTAGTAACGATGATGTCTAGAATGAGATCCCAGGTTTGATTTTCGATATCGAGGGAGTTTCAAAGGTAATTGTGTATAAGCTAGAGGAAGTGCATGGGTCCATAGAATGATGGACGGAATAGCAAATATTTAAGCATGTGAAATGCGATGCGATAATACTCGATATTGATATAAATACATATATGTTTTGTTCTCCTATAACAAACCTCTATAGTTCAGAGGTAGATTCCAAGCCAGATATTTTATGGCAATATTTTTTTTACATATATATACAATTCTCTTCAGTTCGCTCTTTTCTCTTCTTTTCATTTCATGTAAGCTGAGAAGAACAACCCTTCCAGAAGGGGAGGTATTGCCGAATGACTATCTATCTTTGTGATAGAAGCCTAGTAGGATACCACATGTTGTTTAATTGCTTGTCAAGTACTAAAGGCTGGCCACCTTCTGTACTAACTATGCGATATAACAAGTGTTCATGATCATAGTGATCTCTCAACAAATTCCTTTACTTCTATTTGATTGATCAAATTTTGGAAAATAGAAACAACTGAAAAAGGAGTAATAAAGTGGTGGTAGTATGCGGAATGGAAACACATTCGTGATACTAAGGTTGACGTGGTTATTAAAAGGTTATAGAACGCTAGCGAGCAAAAGTATAACCCGTATAATATTAGGAACGGAAGGTAGTAGCGATTACGAACTGGAAAAGAATGGGTATTGAGAAGCAAAAGTTCTAATGATAAAAGCTATAATGAGAGTCTGTGCAATAGAATTGAAAGAATTTGGAATGATCACTTAACGCGGATTAAGTTATCTTACGATAATAGATCATATGTCAGTATTGAGGTATCGCCTTATGAGATCCTTGAGGGAAGACAATGTCGATCTCCCTTATGTTAGGATGAAGTTGTAGAGCGCAAGATGCTCGGACCCGCAGTATTCCAAAGGACCAAGGATATAATAGATCTAATCAGAGGACGACTGGTAGTAGCCAGGAAGGACATAAGAAGTATGTCGATTTGACCCGAAAGGACAAAGAATAGGAAGGAGGCAACCTTGTATTGTTAAAAGTATTCCCTTGAAAAGAATTAATGAGATTCGGAAAGAAAGGAAAGCTAAGTCCACCAATTGTTGGACCCTTGGATATATTAAGGAGTATTGGGAAGTTAGCATATGAGCTAGCCTTACCCCAGAACATGTAGCGAGTCATAACGCGTTTCACGTATCAATGTTAAGAAAGGGTAATTCGGATGCCAGATAAATAGGGGCATAGGAGCGCATAGACATGCAACCAGACGTAACCTATATGGAGCAACCAGGAAGGGTTATAGATTGAAAAAGGAACAAGTGCTTAGGTGAAGGATTATCAAACTAGGCAGAGTTGGTGGTAGGACCACAATGTGGAAAATTGACTAGAGAGTTAGAAGGCACAATGCTAAGAAAGTATCCCCATTTGTTTTCTATTTGATTCCGGGACGGAATCCTTTTAAGGAGGGGAGACTGTAATAACCCCAATTTTTGGAAATTTTTGAAACCCTTGTGAATAGTGTTTTTGCTGAATGAGAAAACTTTTCATGCCACACTATGTAGGGGTTCTGTTATGGATATTCTGAGATTTTATTAGTACTCTATATGGTATATAAGTGTATGTAAAGATCGTCAGAATCCAATTCCGAACACTTTGATTTTTCCCGGAAATCCACTAGATACGGAAAGAATTGAGAAAAAGGTAACATGATAAAAAGGATTTAAATTAAAGGATTATAGGAGAGGATCATAAAAGGAATATAATATATTGAGAAAGGTTAAGGGAACCTAAGTAATAAGATCCCGGGTATGATCCCTCAAACGATAAACGAGAACGAAAGATAAGCGAACCGTAAAACAAATAAGTGACCAAGAGACAAGCTTGTACAAGAAGCCAGGGGTTGTGAAATCATCAAACCACAGGGTGTGGACAAGTGGGAGCATTATGACATGTGCAAGGTGACATAGGCATGACAAAAAAGGAAGGAGGTGTGGTGGCTTTGTAACCACACAAATTCAAGGGCAACAAGGTAATTAACTAAATCAAACACAAAAACAAGCCAACCAAGCCAAGCAAAATCATTTTTCATCAAAATCAAAAAGCAACCAAGGCATGGTTCATCTTTGCTCTCGGCTTTTTACTATTCAAAAGAGCAAGAAATTCAAAATCAAAGATCCAAGCTTCCTAAATTGGTGAGTTAATTCCCTAATCATCTTCATGCTTAGTTAGGGCTATATCATGAGTTTAAGCCATCAATTCCTTCTCCATCTTCTTCATTTAATCAAAGAAGAAGACTATGAATAGTGTTTTCAAGTTTTTAACTTGAAGTTTTTCTTGTTTTCCTTGAAGATCCAAGCATTCCTAAGACTTCTCAAAGCTTCTTAAGGCTTCCTAGCTCCTCCCACCACTTCAAGGAAGGTATACCATCTCCAAACCCTAGATTCCTATATATTATAAGATGATTTTGATTAGTAGGGTGCTATTGTAGCTTGTTGTTGTGATTTAGAGTTTGGGATTTGAAATGGTAGTGAAATGGAATGGTGAATGTTGTGGTTTTGATTAAAAGGACTTAAGTATGATTAAAGTTAAGCTTAGGCATAAGTATGAATGATTAAATTGAATTGGTTGGGGTTGTTATGATGTGATAAGGATGGATGTTGGTTGTATGTTGGATTTGAGGTTGATTTGGGATGGTTTTGAATGGTTTAAAATATTGGAAATCGCGTAAACATAGCCGTCGTAACGTCCGATTTTCTTTAGACTGTTTTTGTGCATAACATTAGGACCCGAGAACCCCCTGCTAAATTATGACAATTTCCATGTCTAGATAGCTCATGTTACGAGCTTCGTTTTGATATGTAGTTCGTTCGATTCTGATGCACGGTTTAGGAGGAACGACCGTTTCAAGTAACGGCGTTTCGCGAACGAAACTTTTCCCCTCGCCTTACTTTGAAACATAGGTTAAAGACCAAAAAGGGTTAATTAATGTATGAAACATTTATGGTAAGTGTGTTAGGCAGTTGGTAAGACACTCGCGAAGGAATCGCCTTAAAACTCGTAAAGGTTAAATTATTAAAAAATGGTGGAGCCGAGGGTACTCGAGTGACTTAAGAGAATCAGTAAGCGCAAAACGAGCGTTAGAGTCTGAGTTGGTTAGAGTATAGATTTACAAGTGACTTTGGTTTAATTCCAACTTACTTGTTGTTTATAGGTTACCAGACTCGTCCCGAGCCATTCGTAACCCCCAGTCGCTCAGGCAAGTTTTCTACCCGATATACTGTTGTTGTGATGTAAATATATGTATATGCATTATCTTGTGATAGTGCATGATTGTTATTAGCAAATTTTGCGATATATTGGAGCATGCTGATATGGTATATATGCATGCCTGTTTCGCATTCTTTCCATATATATATCTGTTGATTCAGTTGATAATACCTATGCTAGAGGATAGCGGTAATTTGCATATACCCTTAGTATAGGGACCCAAAGGTGAAAATATTTTTAAAACCGGGAGTCGAGGATCCCGAGTAGATTTTGTATATATATGGATATAAATATATATATATATTTATACTTATATATATATATATGGTCATAGTTTTCAAAACTATTAATCGAATAAGGTTTATTCGATAACTTTAACTTTATTTTATTATTGAATATTATTTCGAATATTCATTCGAGGGCTTATGACTCAGTTTATATTGTTTAATGAATATTTTTGAATATTCATTTGAGGATCTATGACTCCGATTATTTGCTGAGATTTGTTCTTTATTTTATTAAAGAATAAGGTGTAAATAATCAAACTTATTTTCGATTATTCAAATAAAGATAGTACTTTCATATAAGTATATCTTTGGTTATTTAATACTCGTTTCAAGTATAAGTTTTAATACTTTTACTTCAATTATTTTTATAAAGATTATTCTTTATGGGAATATTATTTAAATAATAATATTCAGTTATTTTCTAAATATTCTGGGGACTGATTTACTTCATTAAATCAGCTTTACTCCAAACACTCTATAAAGTGTTTTTGAGTCTTCAAAATGATTTTTAAAAGTTAGAGCGGATCCCAAAACTCATTTTTATATTTAAGATCTTCCTTTTAAGGGGATTTAAATACTCGCTCAAAACCTGAGGGATCCGGCTCTGTGGTGTGTTTTATATTCGCAACAAGGTTGCTGTTTTGATAAATGAATTGATTACTTACCCAACACTCGGGAAGTAAAATTCTTGGAACAAGTTAATCCATTAACAGGCATCGCCTGGGAAATATCGGTGAGTTCTCCTTTCCAAATAGATACGACTTCTTGGTGGAGCCGTATTAACAAGTTTCTACTTGGGGAAAGTGGGGACGAGCTTTACGTTTCAGAGTCATGGATTTCATCTAAACTAGGAGTGGCGTAAGTGGCCGAGTAGCGCCGGCCCAGCCTTATTATATTGGCCCAAATGGCCTGGAAGTTCCGCTAAGGCGGTCCATTCCTTAGGAGTTCAGTGTTCGGTTGATAAGTAAATCCGACAGGTTCTCCTCTACATGTAGAAAATGGTGGGGTTGTACTACTACGACTGATCATCGTAAGTGGTCTTCCTGGCGCGACAAACTCCCGTAATGAGTTCATCATCCAATTGGATAATTTCTGCAACACTACCCAGAGCACTTCGATAGAAAGGCTACGGTTGGGCGATTGTTGGGTGTTGGCAGGGTCAAGTTTTCAAAATGATGTTTACATCAAATGAAGTATCTCGTAACTTCATTTTATTTTGATAATATTTTAAAGATTGAATCTATTCAAATCTTGTCTTGTAGTCTCATCTATGTGATGAACCTTTGAAACTGATTATAACTTGAACGGGGGTAGTTCAAGTAGTATTTGGGAAAGATATAAGTATTTTGGGGTATCTTGTAACTTCATCTTTTAAACTTATATCTAGTTAATGATTTTCTTATGAATGACAAAGATTTTCGGAAAAACGTTGAGACAAGGTTAGATATATGAGATCACCTTGCAACGATATTTTTTATATATACAGTTATACACTGGAACTCTGTGTGTAGTATGCATGGAAGAGGACTTCCCATATTTTGAAAAGTATATATGTATATATATATATACTGAATATTTTGCGACTTCATCGCATTAAGATATCAACTTGGTTTATTTCTTTTGACCAAGACTTTCATGAGTACTATGAGAAGGCTCATATATTGTTAATCATTATACATATTATTTTGGTGGGCTTGCTGCTCACCCTTGCTTTATTTCTTCATCACACAACAACAGTTAGGAAAGATGGCCAGACTCCAGCAGACCCAGCGCAAGCGCGTGGGAAGTGTCCCGCGTCTTCCCGTTGATGTTGTAGCTGCTATAGCTGCAGAGGTAGATCTATTGTAGATCAGACCATCTACTTTTGAGAATCAATTATGTATAATTATAACTTGTGGCAGATAATGGCAATTAACTGTAAATTTATCAAGTAATCATTTTGGGTTGTAATAACTTTTAAATTGTGGATTCAAAGACTTGTACTTATTTAAATTTCATCTCTCAGACTATAACGGGTTGTGGTGTGTGTTAGTGTGAGGTCACAGCATAAGGTTATTTATTATTAATTAAGTGAAGTGATATTGTGGAAAGAAAGACCGTGACAATCCGGATCCCCGACCCCGGATCTGGGGGTGTTACAGTGTATCAACCTTTTCATGAGTAGAAGAATGTAGACCTTGAAGATGTTTGGTAGATAGAGCAGTAATCTTGAGTTGTGTCTTGAAATCAGCATTTGTGAGCAACTCATCAGCTTTAGCAATATGCTCTGTCAAAATGTTAGAACTTGGAATGAAATCAATGTCATTCCACTTCTTGGTCCACTCCACACCTCTGTGAGTATCCTCCCAAGGAATAGGTGCTTCCTTTTTAACAAATTTCTTCACCAATTCTTCCTTTCCTAGTATAGGAACTGGAGTCTCAGCAGCAACACTGTCTTCAGAACTTGAGGAAGACTCATTATGTTCTGAAAACACAACAGTGTGTGAAACAACTGGAGATTCAGGAATAGCTTTATTTAAATTCTGAACATCAGAATTTATCTCCAGAGCTGGTGTGGTTGATGTAGATGGTATCTCAGCATTTAAAATTGGAAAATGAGTTGAAGATTGCTGAGCTTCTGTAGATGGAGCTTCCAGATAAAGAACATTTGGTATATTCAAATTATGAATATCTATTTCAGAATTTTCAGTTTGTTCTTTAGCATCATCTGTAGCTTTAATAGGTGAGACAAGAGGGGTTACAACTGTATTAGTAGCAGTATCTTTGGCTTGAGCTAGAAGGGCTTCAATAACAATTGGTTCTTGTAAGATCAGAGATTCCTGATCCCCTTCCTCAGCTTTTTCAGTATCTTCTGATGGAGCCTTAGCCAAATACCTCCTAGCCTTCATTTTCTTCAATCTCCTTGCCAATGAAGGAGTTGCTTCAGCAGCTTCAGAACTTACAGAGTTCTTCTTCAAAGTATCAGAAATTTGAGCTGCAATTTCTTTCTGAGAAGTAACATTCTCAGCTCCAACTATCACAAGTTCTGATGCATGAACACGTGCTTCAACTATTTCCTCAAATCAACAAAATTTATTATTGATCATAATTGTAATCAAAACATTCATCAAAGGATATAGTTTAAATAGATGAAGTAAAGATTAACAAATTTCAATTAGAACATGCACAGTCACATAATATGAGAGAAACAGAGACTAAATCTTGGAATGAAAGGAAATTTCATTAATATATCAAACAAGTACATTTCATGAAATTTATAGATTACATGCAAAAATTACAAGATAGTCCTAGTCTAAGAATCTTAACATCAACAGCCTTAGTCTAAGAAGTCTGACAAAGCTGATGGTGGAGAGATACAGATATATGACATTTAATTCTTCTTCCTACTTTCAACAAAGAGAACAACCAGACGAATGATTTTCTCCTGCTGTTTAAGAATTCAGAGATGAACTTCTCTTTGGAAAGACAACAAATCATTTTTAATGTTGTCTGGAAGTTGAATCCAGATGACGAAAGGAATGTTGTTGATAGGATATGAAGTCGAAATTCCATTTCTAAAAATGGTCACAGTGTCTGTGCCATAGCAGTAAAACCAACTAAAATGTCCCATTTTTTGAGAGAAATGAAAAGATGTGATTTTACTGAAGGATGATCAGTCATTTAAATAGCCAATGGAATACCAAGGGATGTGAGGACTGTTTAATGATTAGGAAAAAATAATGATACCTCGTCTCCCTAGACCGATGTGTAATAATAACAGTTAGTAAAAAGTTAAAGCAAGAGTTAATGAGCACGTAAAATAAACAATAATTTCTGTGCACATGCAGTTTTTCAAGACAAATACGTTTATCACTAACCCATAATGATTATGACTGTTTTTATCTTACCCAAATATATTCTGATTTAAATATGACTATTTCAGTTTTTACCACAAATAAGTCGAGTAAAGAATAATGTCATGTAAGCATCAAGGATTCCATCAGGATTTAATATCAGAACTTAACTTATATCAGATTTTAACAGTCATCAGAATATGGCTTTTGAACTCAAAAAGTGAATATCTTTTTCTGTGATTCTTCATACAAATACTGACTTGTTTTTTTCAGAGTTTAATCATCAGAACTTCCATCAGAACTTGTCCTCAAAATTTATGCAAATGACACTTAATTGTTTGTCAAAAATAACTTAATCACCACAGTAATTTTCATCATTCATATGGAGTGAGAGTGTGTGCATTCAGCAGAATTTCAGATAAAGATTAAAGTCTGATAAACTTCAGTACATCTTAGAAATAAGGCATAACTAAGAAAAGTTCTTAAAATATGACATCAATCATGAAGTCTACTATAGAACAAATTTATGCAGAAGTCCACCTCAATTGTTTATGCTCCTTTTATGCATCTTTTGAAATTCCTTTTTACAGTGGCTTCTCATTGTAAGTGAGTCACGACTGCTTATCATAATTTATGTTGTTGTCATAGTATTTCTCCAGTAATAAGAGAATGTGAAAAGTCACCAAGAAAATTTATTTGCTTTTCTAATCCATATTACTTAATACCAGCAATGGACTTGGTTCTTCCCTTCCACATATTTACTCTAGATCTCAAAGGAGTACCTGTTTCTTTTCTTTTCTTTTCTTTTGATAAGTGAGGCTTATCAACATTTAGTTCATTCTTAAGATTTACTGACATCAGAATCTAACAGATAAGAAGCAAGAATCTAGTTTGTGACTTAGTAATAAGATACACAAAGTAAACTTGACTAAGCTCAAAATCAGAATTTGCTTGTGTTAATGAGTTTCCACATAAACAACTAATTCATACATGGGATTTCTAGTATGTTAAAGACTACTAGGTCAGCATCTAGCACAATTATCCTCATTGGATTGAATAGTCACAGAACATTCAAAATACTATCAGAATTTAAAGATCCACATCAGATAACAATCAGTATTTAATGAATTTCAATTAAAGAACAGATTTCATGAAAATAAGACAATCTGTAAACACTGATCATAAAGTGTGATGCATGAGAAAAAAAACTAAGCAGATTTAGAGGAAGAACCTGAAACCATTCCAAGTTCATTTACCAGTCTTGTAAAAGTAGATTCACATAGTGGTTTTGTGAAGATATCTGCTAGCTGTTGATCTGTTCTTTGGTCTTGGCACTAGGGTCCAGACTTTATTTCTTTCAAATTCATTTAACTCTTCCTGCATTGCTTGCACCCAATCAGCATCTTGAAGAGCTTCTTCCACTTTCTTTGGTTCAGTCTGAGATAGAAAAGAATGATAGAGATATTCATTTGATGTTGCAGTTCTAGTTTTGACACCTGCTTCAGGATCTCCAATAATTAAGTCAGGTGTATGTGATTTGGTCCATTTCCTTGCAGATTGAAGTTGACTTTTAGAACTGGATCCTCCCTCATGATCTATGATGTCTCCATCAGCATTTTCTGATGCTCCCCCTGTAGTTATGCTCTCTGAGACTTCAGAATTTGACTTGGATCCTTTAGGATTTGAAGTATCAGAGCTTCCAGAATTATCAGAATTTGGCTCATCAGAACTAGATGAATCAGAACTTAAAGAGCCAGTGACAGGTTCTGATGCTTCTTGAGAGTCTTGAGATGTGGTAGGATCTTCAGCTTGCTCCCCATGGACATGTGCTTTTTTCCTTTGGAGTTGTTACCACAGATTCAATGATATCAGTACTTACGGGATCAGAGTATAAGTCATCAGAATATACAGAATCAAAATTTAAGTCTTCATTTTCAAATCTCAACTGATCGTGATCATTGAAATCTTCAAGTCCAGTAATCTTCTTATCATCAAAAGATACATTGATAGATTTCATGACAACCCTTGTTCTTAAATTGTAGACTCTGAAGGCTTTTATGGAAAGTGGATATCCAACAAAAATTCCTTCATAAACTTTTAGATCAAATTTTGACAGCTGTTCAGGATGAGTCTTAAGAACAAAACACTTATATCCAAATACATGAAAGTATTTGAGATTTGGCTTCTTTTTCTTCACCATCTCATATGGTGTTTTTCCATGCTTGTTTATGAGTGTTGCATTCTGTGTAAAACAAGCAGTCTGCACAGCTTCAGCCCAAAAGTAGGTTGGCAACTTTGCTTCATCAAGCATAGTTCGTGCAGCTTCAATGAGAGTCCTGTTCTTTCTTTCTACAACTCCATTTTGCTGTGGAGTTCTAGGTGCAGAAAATTCTTGTTTGATTTCATGCTCTTTACAGAACTCTTCCATGATTGAATTCTTGAACTCAGTGCCATTATCACTTCTTATAATTTTAACAGAATCTTTGACCAACTTATCCAGCTGTCCGACATGATCAGTTAGAGTAAATGCAGTTTCATTCTTCGTGTGCAAGAAGTACACCCAAGTGTACCTTGTGAACTCATCCACTATAACCATAGCATATTTCTTCTTTGCAATAGACATGACATTGACTGGACTAAATAGATCAACATGCAGTAGGTGATAAGGCTCAAGAATTGATGACTAAGTTTTGCTCTTGAAAGAAGATTTTCTTTGTTTTGCCTTTTGACATGAATCACAAATGCCATCAGGAGCAAATACTGATTTTGGCAATCCTCTTAAAAGATCTTTCTTTACAAGCTCATTTATGTTATTGAAGTTTAAATGAGAGAGTCTTTTGTGCCAATTCCAGCTTTCTTCAATTGATGCTCTACTCAACAGACAGATTGCAGAACCATCAGAACTTGTTGAAAGTCTGGCTTCATAAATGTTACCATGCCTGTAACCTTTCAGAACCACTTTGCATGTAGAATTGCTCACAACTTCACAGTGTTCTTCAAAGAAATCCACATGATAACCTCTGTCATAGATTTGACTCACACTTAGTAGATTGTGGTTAAGTCCTGAGACAAGAGCTACTATTTCAATGATGACATTCCCAAGATTAATACTGCCATATCCCAGAGTTTTTCCCATGTTGCCATCTCCATAAGAAACTCCTGGGCCAGCTTTCTCCATAAAGTCTGAGAGCAGGGCTTTATTTCCAGTCATATGTCCTGAACATCCACTATCCAGTACTAGGATGTTTTTCCTGTTGCCCTACAATCACAAAGACCACTAATGGTTAGTTTTAAGGACTTAGACTTGCTTGGATCCTTTGGCCTTTTTAAGTTTGTTAGCATTTACAGCGGATTTAATATTAGAGTTTATGCTAACATGCTGTTTATCAGAACTTATATTAGACTTTGCATCAGACTTTACACTAGAAGGAATTAAAGCAACTTTCTTCAAAAAAGGTTTTATTTGATAATAATCATAGTACAAACTATGATATTCCTTATAAGTATAAATGGAATGCCATAAACTACCACAATGAAAATAAGGATTTTGTGGCTTAAACCTAACAGACTGACTCTTAACTCCTGACTTAGGAGGTAAAGAGTTTATATTCTTATTCTTCCTGCAAAAAGAAGCAAGATGGTTAGAGTTTCCACAGTTATAACATTTCTTTCTAGGAGCATTAGGAACAGGCATATAATTATTGCTTTTATTCACACCTTCCTTTCCATTCCTATTTTTCCTAGCTGCCTTAACCTTGTTGACATTCCTTATTTCTTTCAGCATATGCTTAAGCTGCTTCTTTGTCATTAAGCCTATGTTGACTTCAACTGGTTTATCTTGTTCTAATTTGTCAGAAGTTGACTTCTCCTTAACTTCTATCACAGACTCTTTCATCTTTTCAGAATCAGACTTTTCAGTTTTAGCTACAAACTTAACAAGATTTACCTTTGGCTTAAAAGTTTGTTTAACAACAATTGGCTCAATTTGTTCAGTTCCTTTTTCACTTTTATCATCTCCATAACCTAATCCCTCTTTCCAGTTTCCACTACTTAATAAATTCTGAGTTGTCCTGCCAGAGTTAGTCCAAGTCCTGATAATCTCTTTTTCTTTTTCTAACTCAGTTTTGAGAGATTTATTCAATTTTAGCAATTCATCTCTAACATAAAAAACATCATCTCTCTCTTTCTGAGTTTGATGGAACATAACTAACTCTTTTTCTAAATAATCATATCTTTTCTTATAAGCAAGATTTTCAGAAGTTAATCTTTCACATGTTAAAGTTTGATCTCTGTAGCTAATAAACATGGTTTTAAGATATAATCTCAACTCAATAATATCATTAGTATGAAAAGCATAAGTTGTTTGAGGTACCTTCGATTCAGCAGTTTCAGGGCTGCCATCAGCATTTGCCATTAAAGCATAATCCACCTCATCTTCAGAATCTGAAGAGTCTGTCCAGCTTTTCTTCTTTGTGACAAGTGCATTGCCTTTTGTCACTCTTTCCTTTCTTGCAGTCAGGAGATATATGGCCTCTTTCACCACAATTGTAGCATTTGACTTTTGAGTTGTCTCCTCTGTTAGACTTTACACTTTTGCCTTAATACTTTCTGAAACCTTTCTTATCAGTACTTCCACCTTTCTTGAAAAACTTTTTTCCCCTTCTGAATTTCCTGTAGGCTATCTTTGTGATACCCTTCACCATAAGAGCACACAATTTCATCATCTCTTCATCAACATCTATTTCAGGTAAACTTTCAGTGTCTGAATCATCATCATCTGAACTTGATGATTCTGAATCAGACTTTGTGATGAGAGCTTTTCCTTTGCCTTTCTTTGAGACAGCCACTTTGGGGAATTCCTCCTCAGCCTTAAGAGCAACTGTCCTTGACTTTCTCCCTTGTCTCTTACTTCTTTAATCCATCTCAAGTTCATAAGTCTTGAGCATACCATAAATTTCATCAAGAGTAGTTTCATCAAGAGCATAGTTGTCTCTTATAATAGTAGCCTTCAAATCCCAACTTTCAGGAAGAGCTAGAATGAATTTTAGATTTGAATCTTCAAGATCATATTCCTTGTCCCCCAGTGACAGATCATTCAAGAGTTTGACAAACCTTTAATATAAGTCAGTTAATGACTCATCACTTTTTGAGTCAAAGTGCTCATACTCTTGAGTGAGTATAGTCCTCCTGTTCTTCTTGATTGCATCAGTTCCCTAACATCTTGTCTCCAAAGCATCCCATATCTTCTTTGCAGTCTTGCAATAAATTACCCTGTTTGACATGATATTATCAATGGCACTATGCAGCAAATGTCTTACCTTTGCATCCTTGGCAATGGATGAGATATCTTCAGCTGTATACTCACTTTTCTCCTTTGGTATGGTCTTTGCTGGCTGATCTGCAACTACAACAGAGAGCTTGGTTGGCATATGCGGTCCTTCATTAATTCTGTCAAGGTATTCTGGATCTATAGCTTCCAGAAACATAGTCATCTTCACTTTTCATACGGGGTACTCAGAAGGTCTCAGTATGGGAACCCTAATAGTCTCATATCGACTATGGATTTGAGTCTTTTAAGTTTCTTCAGTTTTGGCGGGCTTGGTTGGATTTTCTGCTTCTTTAGACATGATTATTTTGGATCTTTACAGTATGTGTGTTAACAGATTGGCTCTGATACCACTTGTTAGGTCACAAAACACTATAGAAGGGGGTTGAATACAGTGTAGAATATAATCAAATCGATTTCGAACACAAGTAACAGTAAACATATATATATTCGATATAATAAACTCTGTTACAATAGAACTATTCTCTCTCAGTGATGAACAAATATCACGAGAGCTGATATGTTACAATATATGATCTTCTCAATAATGATAACACATATAGTGTAAACCTATGTCTGTGTTTATATAGTACACAATTACAAGATAACTTCTAATTGATATGGAATATAATTCTGTCTCCTAAAATATATCAGTCAGGTATATCATACAAGTCTTTAAGTCCTCTAACTCTTTCCATGCATATCTTCTTTTTGTATTAGTCTCGATCTTCATTCCTGTAAATCAGCTTCCTTCCTTAACTATTAGTCCTCCAGTACTTAAGTTCTGATATCCATCTTCTGATATTTATCTTCTGATAATCTAAGTCCTGATATCCTTAAGTTCTGACTTCTAGTAAGTACTGATTTTAGAAAGTACTGATATTTTCTATTTATTAAGATCAGAAAACTAAACATGAAACATATTATACATGACATCTCAAATATATCTAATATTACAAAAACTACAAATTTGTGATTTCATAAAACCGGTATATTGCGTACAGTACACTTGTACCTTTTGGTATAAAGATATTTCATTCACCATTGTTATCGTTACAAGATGTCTAAGGTTATAAACTTGTGAAAAATAAGGTGAATTTGTAAATGTGTTTAACTAGAGAATTATTTTAAATAAAACTAATTTCACATAGGTCATGTTGTTGACCCCACTTTTGATCTCGTTGAAAATATTGATGAGGGAAGGTCCGTCTGAGGTGGAGTATAGAAACGATTTTATCAAAGCGGATTTCTGAAAAATCGAAGCTGAAATGACATATCTTCAGTTTTTAAAGTTAAAAATTGAAATCGCACCCGAATTATTGGTCAATTTTGATTTTTAATTTCTTAGTTTAATTTTTCAAGTGCTAATAGAATTAAGATTATTAAATCACACACACATACACACACACATAGATAAAAAGTGAACATAATGAGATGACCAATTTTCAAATATTAAGCATGATAAACTTGAATTAGATATATCAAAGCAAACAAGACGATGAAAAACAATATCACAAGAATGAAGAGAATACAAATAGTTATTGATGAGTTAAACTTGTTACTTAAATCTTGTTATTATTTTTAAACTACACTATTGTTATTAGTTAATATAAAATTAAAAAATACATATCCAAATTAGACATTCCATTTTTATTAAGTAATTGAAATGTCATCAATAATATTGAGAAATGAATCAAAATATCACTATTATAGTTAGAAAAATGCCCAAAACATCATTTTTCAGAATTATGACCCAAATTTTTACTTTATTATGGGTTATCGTAGACAAAATGCTACATGAAGTAGCGTTATGTCACCTTCCTTTTTTTGTTTGAAAAAGTACACCTAACGCTACTTCAAGTAGTGTTAAGGTTTTTTTTTGAAACTTATTTTGTTCTTTTTTACTTTTTAAGCTGTTATTGTGCATCGTTTTAGGGCCGGAAACAAACTTAATGTTACATTTTTATTAATCATTTTCAAATTAATATTTTTAAATTTAAAAAGGTACCATAATCTAACAATTTTTTATTTTTTAGGGTTTAATAATCCCTTTTTCGGTTTTAGAATTATTAAAAAGTGAATATAAACAAATTTAATTTAACAATTTTTAACATTTTAGGGTTCACCAATCCCTATGTGGGTTTTAGAAGTATAAAAAAAGAAATTAATAAAATGTACACCGATTTAGGGTTTAGGATGTTTAGGCCTTAAACTCTAGAGCCCAAACCCTAATTTAAATATAGGGTTTAGGGCCTTTAGGTCATAAACCCTAGGAACCAAAAATGTAAACTAAAAATTAAATTTTTTAAAATTTAAGGGTGTAACTTAATTTAATAATTTTTAAAATTTTAGGGTTTACCAATCCCATTTTGGGTTTAGAAATAATTTAATTATTTCTATTAAATTATGCTTTAATAATTTTTTATTTGGGTTTAAAACTTGTTGTGCAAGACATGCCTATACTTTAACAAGACTAAGTCAAATTGACAACCCTAAGTAAGTTGTATTGTAATCTTAATTTGTATTTTGTACTTGTAACATTTAAAGTCTGTAAAAATGTCAAAGGAGTAGACTGAAGTCTTTTTCTGTAAACAGTGTCAAGCCTAAGAATTTTATCTGGAAGAAGATCAAGAAGATCATGCCTCAGAAGAATTATGAAGAAGCTTGGAGTTGAATAAATCTGTTTTGAGAAAAATATTCTAAGTCAAGATATCTACAAGTCACGGATTTAGTGTTATAGAGAAGTCATTCGAGAACTCCAGAATGACTTATAGAGAACTCAGGAAAGCTACTAGAGAACTCAGAGATATCGACAAGCCAAATTGAAGACATGAAGATTGGAGATATCGACAAGTCATTTCTTCACTAGAGAACTCAGAGTTATCGACAAGTCAACATTCATTGGAGAACTCAGAGTTATCGATAAGTCAAATTCCACTAGAGAACTCAAAGATATCGATAAGACAAAATTCACTAGAGAACTCTGAGTTATTGACAAGTCAAATTTGACTAGAGAACTCTGATTTATCGATAAGTCAATAAGCCACTGGAGAACTCAGAGATATCGATAAGTCAAGTGAAGATATGAAGACTAGAGATCTCGACCAGGCAAATTCTCTTATAGAGAACTCAGAGACCTCTACAAGTCAAATTGACTATGGAGTACTAGAGATCTCAATAAGCCAATATACTTATCGAGATGTTAAGTTCTCTATAGACCAAACTATAGATCTCGAGGTAAAATCTCAAAGTATAAAATTGCAGACCTGTTCAATATCCAAGATTAACAATCAGCAAACAATCCAACCAGCTTGTTTGACAAGTCTACAAAAAGCAGCTTGAAGAGTCTGCAAGATCAATGGTGAAGATTAACTGACAAAGGAAGATCAAAGTTAACACAGTATGCAAAGTTATGCTAAGCCAGAAATGGAAGATATTATTTTTCTAAAATGGAATGATTAGTGACGGTTTACTAAAGTTAATAGTTTGTCTTATTATATACTGTGTAAACGAGTAGTTAACTGAGATATAAAGTTAATACTGGTCCTTTGTTAGTTGTAACAATTGAGATCATAAATTCTTGTATTCTCTCAAGATAGAAGCTAAGCTCTTTAACAATAAAGAGCCTAGAAATTTTATAGCAAAACATTCTTAATTGTAATATAAGATTAAGTGAGTTTTGAAAGATCTGTGTTCTTTATTATTGCATGTTTAATTTTTTCATTAACACATTTCACTACAAGATTTGATTTACTTTTTTCACAACTAAAACAGTTCAAGAAAAACTTAAAAACACAAAACACACATTCACCCCCCTGTGTGTAATTCATTACCTAACAAGTGGTATCAGAGCGAAATCTGAAAGTAAAAAAATTCAAGATCTTGAAAGAATGAATACACAGAAAATTAGTAGCATCAAAATTCCAACTTTTGACAAAGCTAACTACACTCTATTGAAAAAGAAAATGTTGTTGTTTATCAAGATGGCCAATCCACTATACATTCAGATTCTCAAAAAATGGTCTTTCATTCCTATGGTTAGAGTTGAGGAATCTACAGATGGTGATATAGTCATTCCAGCTCATTATGCTCCAAAAGACCCTGCTGAGTACTCTGAGCCTAAGAAAGAAAAAGTTTCCCTAGATAGTGGCTTGCAGCTTATTTTGATTGAGTCACTTGATAATATAATATACAACATCATTGTCAACTGTGACATTGCTAAGCAAATACGGGAAAAGATTGAAATACTCTGTGAGGGTACTGAGAAAGTTAGATCTAATCAAAGAAGGATAATGATTTCACAGTATGAGGGTTTCATGGCTAAGCCAAAAGAAAGTATGACTGATGTGTTTGAACATTTTAATAAGTTGATAAATGACTTGTAGCTTTATGACAAATATTATGAAGCTGAAGAAGTGAACTTGAAGTTCTTGCTTACACTCCCTAACCATTTGGAACAGAAAATTTCAGCAATCGGAGAAGGGAGAGACTTGAGCAGAATAACACTGGAAGTTCTATATGGAATTCTTAAAATATATGAACTAGAAATGATTCAAAGGAAATCATTGAGATCTGGTCAAGAACATATTGTAGATGGTTCAAGTGCTTTAATTGTCAATGAAAGCCAAACCTCTAATGATGGGCTAAGATCTCAAACTCCAATTTCCTCAACAAGTGAGCAAAGAACAAATGATTCACAGGAACAAGTCATTTTGGAATTAGAAGAAGAGGAGTTCTACATCCTAGATGAACTTGATGAGCTATATCAGTCAATGGCCTATTTGGCAAGAAAATTCTCTAACATTAGAGTAAAGAAGCCAAGATACTTCAAGGGTAAAGGACAGTCTTTGAACAAAGACAGCAACTGAAAAGGAAAAGGGAAGTACACATCTGATAGCAAAAATGGTTACAAAACATGATATGTTGACATATCAAAGATAAGGTGCTTCAACTGTGATGAACTAGGTCATTTTGCTATAGAATGCAGGAAACCCAAGAAAGCAAAGAAAGACAAAGCTTATCTTGAATTGGAAGCAAAGTATGAAGCTCTTCTGAAGAAATAGCAAAGCAAAGCTTATATTGTAGAGGGAAAAAGTTAGGATGATTCTGATAATGATTTAGATGAGAAAGTTGGAAATTATGCATTAATGACCTTGGAGAAAGGAGAATCATCCTCATCAAAATCACAGGTACCAACTCTTACCACAATTAATTTAAATGTGAGTCAATATAAGGAAACTTTAGAGAAGATGAGCACAGAAATATTTCACATTCACACAAGTATGGTTGCAGCTAATGAAGAAGTTAGCAGACTGACAAAGATAAATGAAAAACTTGAGAGTGAGAAACAAGAAGCTGAACTGTTGTTGGTGGAGCTTGAAGCTATAAGATAAGAGAATGCATATCTAAAGAACAAGCTCAAGTGTGTAAGTGAAATTGAAGCGGTGCTAAGGGAGAAGCTGGAAAAGAATGAGGTAAAGTTGAAGTCCTTCAGAAATGCATCTGAGTTGGTTGGACAATACCATGAGAAAAACAAGCCATGCGCAAATATTGCTATTGGTCTTAATTATGATGCCTTGAACAACAAGAAGAAAGAGATATGTGACAAAGAAAAAGCAACAGAAAATGAAAATGTTCCAGCTATGCTGAAAAAGGTTGTATCACCTATGTTCAAGGCATGTGAAGTTAACTTCAGTGAAGAAGAGTTGATTATCAAGCAAGAAATTGCTGATGAGGATAAAGAGAAGAATAATTGTTAATCCCTAACAATGCAACAAGAATTACAGAAGGGGGGTTGAATGTAATTGTAGTAACTTTTTCTGAATGACAAAAGATGTTCTAACTCAATGTATATATATAAGTGTTTTGATTTGCAAAGTGCAGAATGACAAGTTAAGTAAATCAAACACAAAGTAATAAAAACACAAGTCTTTAAAACTTTCTGGTGGATTTGAAAGTATCCACCAGAGATATATATATATATATATATATATATATCAATTTGAGAACTCTGTGAAGCTCAAATTGGCTCACAGCTGCTTTACAAGTAAACAAACAAATTACAGAGAAATTCTTTACAGTTACAGCTTCTCCTATTTATCTTCTAAAAGTGTTTGCTTGGTTAAGTTTGTTCTACTAGCTACACTTGGTTTATATATCACCAAGTTTACATGGTAATAAGACAAGATAATAAAACAAAACCTATCAAGTCTAACTCCAAGCTGCTTCATTACTCTATTCCAGCATCTTTGAATATCTTCATAATAGCAAGGAAATGGTAATGCTTCTTTGTTCTCAGTTTCCTATTAAACAGGCTACCACATTCCTTTTGCAAACACCCAACGCATGTGACTGTGTTGTCACTGTCAACAGATATTTGAATTGATCATCCTTCGGGTACATGCTTGTCATCCGTCGGGTAGCTTTGTTGATCATCCGTTGGGTAGCTATTTGACACCTGACTTCTTTTCATTTATGCATAATTACAAGACATCTCATATTTATAATTAATCAACCTATTCTGCATATCTAACAGTAGTCAACATGACTTATATGCTACTACAGAATTTATACAAAGTTGTTTGTAGAAATGTGCTACACTACTTATTATTACATAAGCTACTCACTCGGTGGATGTCGAATCATCATCCGTCGGGACTATATTGAATCATCCGTCGGGACTATATTTGATTATCCGTCGAGTGCTACAATTTTCACTAAGTTAAATCTACTAAGATGTTTTGTTAAACTAATCTTCCTTGTTGACTTTGGGTTGAGCTTTGGTTAGGGACTTGGATCTGAGAGTTGAGGGCTTCACTTTCTTGATTGCTCATATCTTTATTTTCTTTGGCTCCTGGAATAGAGGAATATTTAGCTCAGGAATTGGTAGACTATCCCAGTCTATTGGCTCATCCTTTGGAATGATAGGCTCACCATGAAAGTTCTTGAATGGATCCACCTTGAATTCCTCATGTACCACAGAGGGCATGTATGTCTGAGTTGCAGTAGTAGACTTAATAGGAAAGTAGTCTTCCATCTCCTCATCACGGAAGTCCAATTTCTTTTTAATTCTTCTTTTGTACCTTGGTTTCTTTTTCTATTGAGGTGCATCTTGCATTTCCTGATCTTTAGATTCAGCATTTTTAGATGGTTGTTCTGGAATCTCTTTTATGGTTTTCAAAGCTTGAAGCTTGGCCAAGATAGCAGCTTGCTCCTTCTTTTGTTTGAGCCTTTTAGCCTCTAGAGCAGCTTGTTTCTTTTCTTACCTTAATCTTGCTTTCTCTTCCCTTTTTGCTTCAACAAACTGAGGGTGTCCAGCCACCACACAGATTTCTTTACCATTTCTGAATACTTTGGCAATTCTTCTTTTCAATGCTGAATCAGCTGGATCTTTGTAAAATTCTATAGATCTTGACAACAACTTCTTTTCATCTGGATTTGGTGTCTCATACACCTTATCCAAAGGGTTCTTGACTGAAACTTTGAGTAGTTGACCTTTGGCTTCATGATTAGATTTGCCTTTGGAGATTTGATGCATGATGTTTGGCCTCTTTCCAGATAGTTCATGCTCATATCATTCACAGAGATCTTCCTGACTTGAGAATGATGAATGAATGTTTTGTCTAGCTTTTGTGTTGGACCAAATATCTTCTGGATGTTCTCATCAATTTTCTTCCAGTTGATTGGACTCAATTGCTTCTTCTCAGCTGCTCTCAAATTGGCTGTTAATTCTTTGATTAGATCTATGTTATCTTTAACAGGTGGATTTGTGAAAGCAATTGTTGGCATAATTACTTTACTTACTTGAATATTGAGCACTTTTTGCTCCCCCTCACTCCTTGAACTCTCTTGACTAACTGGGACAATGGAGCTTTCTTTCTCCCCCTTTTTGTTATCAGCAACTTGAGTAGAGGAAGAAGTCTGTGCAGCCACTAGCTTCTGAAGAAAGTCTATTTGTTGTGCTTGGTATAGATGAATTACTGTAAGAGAAGCTTCCATAGCAATCATCCTTTTATCCAGGGAATCCACCTTGGTAACAAGATCAGAGTTCTTCCTTAGCTGTCTTTTAATGTCTATCAGTGTAGGTTTTGGAAGTCTAGCTTCCAATCTCTCATAAATGTCCTTCTTGAGTTGACCAACCTCATTTTTGATGGAAGTGACATTTTGACTTTGTTGATAGCCTTGAATTTGCTGTAGTTGGAGAGAAGCAAGATGTGCTTGCAGAAGCTTCTTGGTGCTATCATTTTTGGATGATTGAAGAGCAAACTGTGTTTGACTGATAAGTTGGATATGTGTGGTCTTGAAATGATGTTCATCACATTTCTTGGAGAAGGCCCATGATGGCATGCCTGATCTGGAACTAGGGCCTACTTCTCCCCCATGTCCAATGGCTCTTCTTCACTTTCTTCATCCTCACCACCAAAGAAATCTTCTGAACCACCAGTCTCATAGTCAATACCACCAGCTGTAGAGGGCAAAGTTATGATTGCATCCTTTGCTCTTTGCATAGACTGTGTGGTGTGCACCAAATTTAGCATTCTTTCTGCATTGTCATTGCCCTGTCCAGCTAGAAGTTGATATACTGGAACAAGGTGAGTAAATGTCTCAGCATCCAAGGAGGTAGAATTCATAACAGCTTGACTTTGCTGAGATAGTCCCTCCATGTTTGCATCCTGGATATTCATTAACTCACTTGCAATGACATTCACCCTTATTTCTCATATACCTGCATTTCTCTCATTATCTCTCTTTTCTTGCATTAAGGTTTCACCTTGGCTTCCCACCCTCACACCCTCACTTCCACCATCTAAGGTGGGACTCCTCTCACTCACTTTTGTCAGTCTTGAAGAAATGGACTGCATAAGATCACTCTTTTCCTCTCCTTTTTCCTGGGAGCAACCCAGACTCTCACTCAAATCACTACCTTCCCTCAATACTAAAAGTGATTGTACAATTACTAAGTCATCTGCACTTATCACTATAGTTGAGCTTTGAAGTTGTGCAGAGACTCCCGATGGATGAGAAATATCCATCGGGGTAGTAATTTGACTATCCGACGGATGACTGCTGTTAGGCACATCCATCGGGATACAATCACTACTCGACAGATGAACAATATCCATCGAGTGAGTATAAATGAATGAGTGTGGAGTGGAGACTATTGTAGACTCTGTGCAGATTGATGAAAATTTTGGCACAAATATCTCAACAGTCTCAGAAAGAAATAGCAAGTGAACCAACAAATTATCTAAAAGATGATGCTCACTTGCATTGATTTTTGGCTTCTCCAACATAGTTAAAGATGGAGAATTTGGTTGAGATGTATGAATCATATCAACATCCAATGAGTGTGTGGGAGAATTTGGTATTTCAGGTGCTTCAATTATGAGAGATTTTGGCTGTGACTCTACATTTATTGGAGCCACATCAACCTGATTTTGAGAAGGTGCAGTGACTGTGTCTTTAGCACCAATTTGCACAGTGTGTGAGCCCTGTGCATCCTCAAGGGTTTTTGATCTTTTCTTTCTAGCATAAGTTTGTGGTGAGCTAGTGTCCCTACCCCTCTTGGCCTGTGCTCCTAGTTGGGAGCTTGTTTCAATGGTAACATCCTTTTGGGAGGATGAAACCAGTGATGAGCTAATTTCCCTATTAACAACCACAGTTTGTTGGGAAACTGTAGTATGGCTAGGTTTGGGTACACTCTTCTCACCAGCCTTATCCTTAGGGATTCTTTGATTTTCACCCTGTCCCTCACCTTTCTTGCCTACCTTCACACACCCTCTTTAGGTTTGGTGGATTTTACAACTGATTTATTTTGAAAGAAATCAGAGGGGGCTTTCTTAGCTTTAGATTTAAGAACTTTTGTTGGTTTGGTAGCTTGGGTAGGCAACTGTTGGGTCATTGACACAATTGCCATAGCTACACTAGAAAGCAAAGAAATTTGTGAGGTTGGAAGAGTGGAGACAGAAGAAATTACCTCACTTACCTGAGGTCCGTCCATTACTGGAAAGTAGTATAAGGGAACCTTCTTGTGATGGTTTGCTCTGTTTAAATCTACAATGATCCTTCTTTCTTGAACCCAAAAATTTAACTTGTTGGTTGGGTTCTCAATCACAATATCTTCAATAAGATGGTTAGCAAGCATCATAAAGAATCTAGCATAATAGACACTTTTACCTCTTTTATTGATCTCTCCTAACTTAAGGCCTAACTCACACAAAACCAAATCACTGAAATTAAAGTACTTATCAGTAACTAGCATGTAAAGCATGTTAAGCATAGAAATGTGTATAGAGTCAAAGTTACTAATTTTACCAGAAAACACCTTAGTTACTACATCACACAGATAACTTCATTCTTTCCTAAGACCCAACCTCCTAATTTCACTTAATTTAGAAGTACTTAGTGCATAGCCCATGAAATTAAGCATATTAACAATGTCAGTGTCTGTGTGTGGAGCAGTTACAGTATTATCAGGAATCTTGAAGCATGCTTTAACAATATCACTATTTATGCAAAACTGCTTACCTTTCAGAGTGAATGTGATGGTCTTGTCTGTCGAGTTGTACACTGCAGTTGTCCATATCTCTTCAACAACCTCATAGTAAATGGTGGGTGATTCCAGCATGGCATAGTTAAGTTTGCAGTTCTTCACAAAATCCATCATTTTGTGATAGTCACCAGACTGTTGAATCTCCTTTTTCACCAAAGCTGAGAAGTTATTTTTCTCATAGATATAACCGGTTTGAGACATGATTTTCACTACATGTGCCATTGCTAGAGAATTGGAATTTGCAGAGAGAGTTTGATTTTGAGAAGAAAGAAATTAGAGCAATTGAATTTTGAGAATGATAAAAGAAATGAATAAAAGTGAATTTGCTTACATACTATCTCAAAAATTAACTGACAAAAATAATAAGTAAAATAAAGTAACCAATAAAAATTGCCCAAAATAGCCGTTTAAAAATAAATAAACTGTAAAAATTCTATCACTTATCCGCCGTGTCATGCTTACAAGCTGTAAATATACTCGATGGATAATGTTCATGGAATTAACGGCTAAGATTGAGACAATTCGACGGATGAGGATAAATCAGTTATCCGTCGAGTTATAAAATATTCCAGAAAAATGATTGATTTCTATAGACAAATTGCATTCCGACGGATGAGCAAACTCGATGGATAATGATCATCTGTCGGGATGTAAGTTTTAGCCAAAATTTCATCCAAAACAGAAATATCAATTAAATTTCTGGCTGCATAACAACTTGCAAAATATTTGAAATGATTTAAAGAAAAATTTAACATACCTAATTCACTTACCGACCTTGAAAAGGTGGATTCATCCAGTGGCTTGGTAAATATATCTGCAAGCTATTTTTCACTTGGAAAAAATGCAGTTCCACAGTACCATTCATCACATGTTCCCTTATGAAGTGGTACTTGATGTCTATGTGCTTTGTTCTTGAATGTTGTACTGGATTTTCAGTGATGGCAATTGCACTTGTGTTATCACAGAAAATAGGTATCCATTCCACTTGTAGACCATAGTCCAACAATTGGCTTTTCATCCACAAAATCTGTGCACAGCAACTACCAGCAACAATATATTCAGCTTCAGCTGTAGAAGTAGAAACTGAATTTTGCTTTTTACTGAACTAGGACACAAGCTTGTTTCCTAGAAATTAACAGGTTCTGGTTGTACTTTTCCTGTCTATTTTACAACCTGCATAATCTACATCTGAATAACCATTTAGATCAAAACCAGAATCTCTAGGGTACCAAATGCCAAGTTTTGGTGTTCCCTTGAGATATCTGAAAATTCTCTTAATAGCCACTAGGTGAGATTCTCTAGGATCAGCCTGAAATCTAGCACAAAGACAAGTAGCAAACATAATATATGGCCTACTAGCTGTTAAGTACAGAAGTGAGCCAACCATGCCCCTATAACTTGAAATATCCATAGACTTTTCAGTAGTGTTTAATTCAAACTTAGTTGCAGTGGCCATGGGAGTTTTTGCAGATGTGCAATCTATTAGATCAAACTTCTTTAAAATATCATGAATGTATTTAGTTTGACTAATGAATATTCCATCACTAACTTGCTTAACTTGTAAACCAAGAAAGTAAGTTAATTCTCCCATCATGCTCATTTCATACTTACTTTGCATCAATTTGATAAACTTTTTGCAAAGTTTTTCATCTGTAGAGCCAAATATAATATCATCTACATAAATTTGAACAAGTATACTAGAGCCATTAACATTTCTAAAGAATAAAGTTTTATCAACAGTACCTCTTGTGAAGTGATTTTCCAAAAGAAACTTTGATAAAGTGTCATACCAGGCTCTAGGTGCTTGCTTTAGTCCATAAAGTGCTTTCAAAAGATAGTAGACATGATTTGGAAAATTTGGATCTTCAAAACCAGGAGGCTGACTAACATAGACTTCCTCCTCCAAATCTCCATTTCGAAATGCACTTTTGACATCCATTTGATAGACCTTGAAATTGGCATGAGCTGCATAGGCTAAGAAAATTCTGATGGCTTCAAGTCTTGCAACAGGAGCAAAAGTTTCATCAAAATCTATTCCTTCTTATTGACAATAGCCCTTAGCAACCAATCTAGCTTTGTTTCTGATTACTATGCCATTTTCATCCATCTTGTTTCTGAATACCCATTTGGTGTCAATTGAATTCTTTCCTTTAGGCTTGGGTACCAGCTTCCATACTTTATTCCTTTCAAATTGGTTTAGCTCCTCTTACATAGCTAAAATCCAATCAGGATACAACAAAGCTTCTTCTACCTTCTTTGGTTCTTACTTAGATAGGATGCTGCTATATAGACATTCTTCTTGAGTTGCTCTTCTTGTCTGAACTCTAGAAGACACATCACCAATGTTGAGCTCAAAGGGGTGATCTTTTGTCCATTTCCTCTGTTGAGGTAGATTAGCTCTAGATGAAGTGGCCTCATTGTTGTCTTGATGTGTGACTGAGTTTTGATTAATAGAAACTCCCCCTGAGTTTGTGAATCTTTGATTTGAGAAAGGAGAATTTTCAGTAAGTGATCTATTCTGACTTTCAGCTTCTCTTAATGACCCGATGGATGAGGCAGATTGTCTCCCGACGGATAAAGCAGATTGTCTCCCTATGGATGAAGCATTTTGCAACTCGACAGATGCTGAATTTTGTGCTTCATTAGTAGTAGATTTTTCTGCATTGTCCTTGGCCATTGTTTCCTGATCAATTTCATCATCACTATCATCACTAACCATCTCCACATTATCAAATTTAAGACTTTCATGAGAATCTTCATCTTGCAGTCCTTCAATCTTTTTATCATCAAACATAACATGTATTGATTCCATAACAATGTGGGTTCTAAGATTGTAGACTCTATATGCTTTTCCCACAGCATATCTAACAAAAATTCCTTCATCTGCTTTAGCATCAAACTTTCCATGTTGATCAGTCTGATTTCTCAAGATAAAACATTTACAGCCAAAGACATGAAGAAAATTTAGAGTTGGCTTCCTGTTCTTGAACAATTGATATGGTGTCATGCACTTTGCTTGATTAACCAAAGAAATATTCTGAGTGTAGCAGACAATATTCACAGCTTCAGCCCAGAAATATGTTGGTAACTTTGATTCTTCCAGCATTGTCCTTGCAGCTTCAATAAGAGATCTGTTCTTTCTTTCCACTACCCCATTTTGTTGTGGAGTTCTTGCTGCAGAAAATTCATGCATAATCCCATTTTATTCATAAAAAGATCTCATCACAGAATTCTTTAACTCAGTTCCATTATCACTCCTGATTCTTCTTACCTTAAAATCAGGATGATTGTTGATTTGCCTTATGTGATTGATGATGATTTCACTAGCTTCATCTTTAGATTTTAGAAAATTTGTCCAAGAGAACTTTGAGAAATCATCCACAATTACTAGGCAAAATCTTTTCCTTGAGATGGACAACACATTGACTGGTCCAAAAAAATCCATGTGTAGCAATTGCAAAGGTTCTTCAATTGTTGAATCAAGCTTCTTTCTGAATGATGCTTTAATTTGCTTTCCCTTTTGGCAAGCATAACGCAGTCCATCTTTTGTAAACTCCACTTGAGAAATACCTCTAACCAGTTCTTTCTTGACAAGCTCATTCATGGTCTTGAAGTTTAGATGGCATAGCTTCTTGTGTCATAGCCAACTTTCATCTTGACTTGCTTTACTGAGAAGACAAGTGACATATTCTGTATTTGATGAGTTGAAGTCAGCTAGGTACACATTTCCTTTTCTCACTCCAGTGAGAACCACTTTGTTGCTTCTTTTGTTTGTCACAACACAGGCTTCTGAATTGAAGGTTACTGAATTGTCTTTATCACAAAGCTGGCTGATACTCAACAAATTATGCTTGAGACCATCCACTAAGGCAACCTCCTCAATGATGACATTGTCTTTAGAAATCAAGCCATATCCCACAGTATAACCCTTGCTGTCATCTTCAAAAGTAATACTTGGGCCAGCTCTCTCCTTGAACTCTGTGAGCAGGATATAATCTCCAGTCATGTGTCTTGAACAACCACTATCCAAGTACCACAGATTCTTTCTGTTTCCCTGCACACATCAAAACCAAATCAAGTTAATTTTGGTACCCAAGTTTCCTTAGGTCCTGCCTTGTTAGCTTTCTTCTTTTATTTCTTAGGTTTGATCTCATTTGACTTGGGGATATCAGATTCATCCTTAGTCATCTGAGTTGGACCTTTGAAACCAGTCATTAAAACAGAATTATCATGCATATTTTGATTAACAGGAAAAGACATGTTGTTTTCAAACATGTTATTCCAGTAAGGCATGATAAATGACATTTGAGGCATACTAAATACAGCATAATAAGGATTATGTTCAAATGACATATTAGAAAATTGTGGATTCATATTTTGTGCAGACATAACATTTGTAGGCATAGAAGGCATGGCATTCATGTTGGGAAAAGAAGATGGTATAGATATAGGAGTAGGCATAGCAAGTTTGCAATTAACAGACAGATGATTAACACTACCACACTTAACACAGATTTTCCTTGGAGCATATTTATCAGGTGTGTAGTTGTTATGTTTGTTAATCCCTATTTTCCCATTTCTATTGTTTTTCTTTTTAGTTTTTATTTTAACCTCAATCTTTTCTAATCTGTCATTCAATTGCTTGATAGACAGATGACCAACATTTACTTTCTCCTCCTTCTTCACTTGACTTGATTCTCCTGGAACAAAGTTTTGGAAACTGATCCATACTTTTCATTTAACTTGGCAAGTTTGGCTTTGCTCACAGGTTTGCTCACAGCCAACGGATGAGGATTTGTGTCACTTGACGGATAATCCTTTTGATTATCCGACGGATGACTCTCATCATCCGTCGAGTCCACATCTGTTAGCAATCCTTCAACCAAATTGGATTCCAGCTTCTCCTTACTCTTTTTCCAGGCTGCATCACAAAAGGACTCAATACCTTGAACTTTGGTGATTTGAGTATAAACATCTCTAGATGATTTCCATGCCTTAATCACCTCATGTTCTCGTTCAAGTTGCTTCTTCAAGATTTCTTCTTTCTTCAAGGACTCAATTAATTCCTCCTTAGCAATCTTACATTCTATTCTCAATTTCTCAAATTCAATAAACTGAGACTAGCACATTATTCCTCTCACTTAAAAATAGATTGTTTTCTCAGATTTTAGCATTTTCCTTAGTGAGAGACTTAAGTGTAACACGCAAATGATATAATTCTGTAGACATGTCATTAATTGCATCATTACACTCAGCTTTAGATAAATGTACTAGGTTAATGGTGATTACCTGATTACTTGAAGAACTTGTTTCTGTTTCATCAGATTTGGCCATTAGGGCTAGATTTACATAGCTGACATCTTCATCCTCATCCAAACCATCTGTTGTCCAATCATTTTCTTGTGTAATAAAAGCCCTTTCCTTTTGTCTAAGCAACTCAAAATACTTCTATTTATAATCCACAGGCTCAAACTTCTTCTTGTTGGAATCTGACTTTCTACACTCACTGGAAAAATGCCAAGCCAAGCCACATTTGAAACATTTGAATTTTGATTTATCCACCATGTTTCTATTTGGCTTAGCTGCTCCAAAGTTCTTCTTGAACTTGAGCTTGGCAAATCTTCTGGAAAGGAATGCAAGATGTTCATCAATATCATCCATATCATCTTGGCTTAAAGAATCTTCATTTTCAGCTACTAGCCCCTTGCCCTTGTTTTCACAGACCTTTGAAGTTGACTCAACAGCTTCTACCTTCACTTCCTTCTCCTTTTCCAACTCAGCAACCAGTGCTATGGACCCTCCTTTCTTCTTTCCTTTCTCCATCCTCTCATCTTGATCTATTTCAAGCTCATAAGTTTTTAGGATGCCATACAGTCTCTCCAAGGTAAACTCCTTGTAATCCTGAGAATTTCTCAGTAAGACTGTCATTGGTTTCCATTCCTTTGGAAGAGATCTAAGGAACTTGAGATTAGAGTCTTTTATCTGATAGACTCTTCCATGCAACTTCAGAGTATTTAGTAGCTTTTGAAACCTACTAAATATGTCAGTGAGAGTTTCACTGTCTTCACAATGAAAGTGCTCATATTGTTGAATTAGCAGCTGCATCTTATTTTCTCTAACTTGTTCAGTACCATCACAGATTATTTGAATGGTATCCCAAACTTCCTTGGTTGTCTTGCAGTTAATAATGTTATCAAACATGTCACCATCAACTCCATTGAATAGAATATTCATGTCCTTCTTGTCTTACCTGACTTGTTCAATATCAGGATCTGACCATTCATGCCTTGGTTTGGGAACTGATGGCTCATTTCCAGTTGCAGCTCTCATTGGTACATGAGGACCTCTCTCTATGCAATCCACATAGGCCTTATCTTGAGAAAGTAAATGAAGATGCATCTTTACCTTCCAGTGGTAGTAATTATCTTTGTCCAGAAAAGGAATCTTGACTCTAACATCCTTCTTATTCATCTTGCTATTTGTTTTGATCTTTACACTCTTTGTTCTTCAAGAGCTTGCTCTGATACCAATTGTTAGTCCCTAACAATGCAATAAGAATTACAGAAGGAGGGTTGAATGTAATTCTTGTAACTTCTTCTGAATTACAAAAGTTGTTCTAATTCAATGTATATATAAGTGTTTTGATTTGCAAAGTGCAGAATGACAAGTTAAGTAAATCAAACACAAAGTAATAAAAACACAAGTTTTTTAAAACTTTCTGGTGGATTTAAAAATATCCACCATATATATATATATCATATATCAATTGGAGAACTCTGTGAAGCTCAAATTGGCTCACAGTTGCTTTACAAGTGAACAAACAAACTACAAAGAAATTCTTAACAGTTACAGCTTTTTCTATTTCTCTTTTAAAAGTGTTTGCTTAGTTAAGTGTATTCTACTAGCTACACTTGGTTTATATATCACCAAGTTTACATGGTAATAAGACAAGATAATAAAACAAAACCTATCAAGTCTAACTCCATGCTGCTTTATTACTCTATTCCAGCATCTTTGAATATCTTCATAATAGCATGGAAATGGTAATGGTTCTTTGTACTTAATTTCCTGTTAAACATGCTGCCACATTCCTTTTGCAAACACCCAATGCATGTGACCATGTTGTCACTGTCAACAGATATTTAAATTGATCATCCATCGGGTACATGCTTGTCATCCGTCGGGTAGTGATAAGTGGCATTTTATACCACTTAGAACGTCTTAAAATGGCTTAAATTGGTGTCTTGAAATCAAGTATTTTGTGTATTTGATGCGTTTTTCTAGTGTTTATGCATTTCAGGGTATTAGTTGCATTTCGGGGGAGGAATCATCAAGAATAAGCCTTGGCATGTGTTCACCATTGCGAGAGGAAAGGAACGGGCAGATTACGGCGAAGAAACGGAGCAAACTTGGATTTTTTCCAGTAGAGGCCTGCGCGCCCGCGCAGCTATGCTGAGCGGCCGCGCAGGGTCGGGAATTTTGCTGAATTATTTTAGACTTCTACTTCTGTTTGGCTTCCAACTTCTATGTAATCTGAGTTTTATGGGACTATTATATAAGTAGATTTGAGACGTTTTCACAGGGGGAATTGGAAAAAAAGAAGATTGTGTTTTACGCAAGAAGCGAAGGAGATAAGGAAGAAGACCGATTTAGCACACCGCAACGAAGAGGAAGCATATTTTCTTGTGATTCTTGTTTCGTTGTAATGTTGGATGCTAGTTTTCTTGCTTTGACTTATTTACTCTTGTGACGTACTCTGTTTTAATATAATTATTTTAGTTATTATTTTCTTGTGTTTGTTTATCATGATTTCATATGAACCCATGATGGCGATAAGTTCTATTATGGGCTAATCGTGATCATGGGGTTGCAACGGATTTATTATGGAATTCTTTAGTTAATTGTTTAATACTTTAGTGTGTGATGATTGTTTGATATCTAGTATTGGTTGTGCGTATTCGTCTTATGTGCGTCGCAAACATATAAGATAGGGTGTTAATCTCTTGTGAAGCAACGGTGGATCTTGAGATTTAGAACTTGCCATGCTAGCATAGGTTCATGTACGTTGTGCATGATTAGTGGGTAACTCTAACAGTTTTATTTGCCCTATGTAATCAAAAAGAATAACTTGTGCTTAAATCGTTGTGTTGTCAATTTCTGTAGACATATGGGAACTCAACATAATTGATGACTATTCAACTTCTATCTTAATTGTGGATGCTTGGTAGAATGGTATTAGTACAATGAAAGTTGGCTTTTATCAGTTTCGTGTTATTCGATTAATATCATCACTGTCACATGCTAAAGGTAATAACAATGGCTATAGAAGGAAGTAATAATGAAGTTGTGATCTCATGAGTGTTTATTATTGATAAATTGAAGTGTTAGTTAAGTGGTTAATTAAGTCGTTAATTATAGTTAATATTTAATCAACAATTTTAAGTGTTATTATCTTAACATTGAGAAGTAATCATACATTGGTGAGTGAGTTTAATTAGACAATAATTTAGTCTGAGTCTCTGAGGGAACGAACTAGAAAGTATTCTATATTACTTGTGAACGCGTATACTTGCGTGAATATTAGCGCGTGTTTTCGCCCTAACAAGTTTTTGGCACCGCTGCCGGGGACTCGGCGTATTTGTTTAGTTTATGTACTTACCATCATTAGTCATTAGGACTCAGTGATTAGGACGTAGTAGTTACTTATTTTTTTCTTCTTTTTTTTCGGTTGTGTTTCAGGTACTTTAGCAAGCGTTTATGCAAACTCGTTCTCGTGCTCGCAAGAGGACTTTAGATACAGCTGAGGAGACAGACGAAGTTCTTGATATTCCGGAGAAGTTAGATTTTGAGGATTCGGATTCAGGAACTGAGCAGAAAGAACCAGTAAACATGGGAGATCGTATTGTTCAAGCTGATCCAGCTCTTATGGATTTTTCTCGGCCTAAAATTGATGACATTCAGTCAAGCATCCTTCATCCGGCTATTCAAGCTAACACCTTTGAAATCAAGCCGGGCACTATTCAGATGGTGCAGAATTCTGTTTCTTTTGGAGGAACGGCAACTGAAGATCCCAACATGCACATAAGGAATTTTGTCAAGATCTGCAGCACTTTTAAGTATAATGGCGTGACTGATGAGGCTATCAAGTTGAGGCTTTTCCCATTCTCACTAAGGAACAAGGCTAAAGACTGGTTACATTCTGAACCAGCTGGGTCCATCACTACGTGGCAAGATCTTGCGCAAAAGTTTCTGGTGAAGTTTTATCCGATGGCAAAGACTGCTGCTATGAGGAGTGCTCTTACTCAGTTTGCGCAGCAACCTACGGAGTCTATGTGCGAGGCTTGGGAATGCTACAAGGAAATGTTGAGAAAATGTCCACATCATGGAATGCCGGATTGGATGGTGATCACTGGTTTCTATAATGGTTTGGGGGCTCAATCTCGGCCCATGCTCGATGCAGCAGCTGGAGGCGCCTTATGGGCTAAAAGCTATACTGAGGCGTATAATCTTATAGAGACGATGGCTGCAAATGAGCATCAAAACCCAACTCAGAGGATGACGTCAGGCAAGGTAGCAGGTATTCTGGAAGTTGATGCAGCCACTGCCATTGCAGCCCAGCTCCAAGCGCTATCAATGAAGGTTGATTCTTTGGCTACGTATGGAGTTAATCAAATAGCTATGGTTTGTGAGCTTTGTGCAGGTTCTCATACTACGGATCAGTGTTCTCTTGTCAATGAATCTGTTCAGTATGTGAATAATTATCAGTGACAACAACAGCTTGTGCCAGCAACCTATCATCCTAACAACAGAAATCATCCAAATTTCAGCTGGGGGAATAATCAGAATGCTATTCAGCCACCATATCAGCAAGGAGTGAGTAAACTGTAATAACCCCAATTTTTGGAAATTTTTGAAACCCTTATGAATAGTGTTTTTGCTGAATGAGAAAACTTTTCATGCCACACTATGTAGGGGTTCTGATATGGATATTCTGAGATTTTATTAGTACTTTATATGGGATATAAGTGTATGTAAAGATCGTCAGAATCCAAATCCGAACACTTTGATTTTTCCCGGAAATCCAATAGATACGGAAAGAATTGAGTATAAGGTAACAGGATAAAAGGATTTAAATTAAAGGATTATAACAGAGGATCATAAAAAGGAATACAATATATTGAGAAAGGTTAAGGGAACCTAAGTAATAAGATCCCGGGTATGATCCCTCAAACGATAAACGAAAACGAAAGTTAAGCGAACCGTACAACAGATCAACGGTCATTAGGCAAACGATTAGGAAGTTAATCAAGGGGATTAGTGGGGATGATGTCATCCAACCAATAGAAAGAGGACAAGGAGGGGAGGATGACATCATGAGGATGACACAAGCATGACATGGGAAGGAAGGAGATGTGGTGGCTTTTTAACCACACAAAATCAAGGGCAACTAGGTAATTTACTAAAACAAACACAAAAATCAAACCAACCAAGCCAAGCAAATCATTTTTCATCAAAATCAAAAAGAAACCAAGGCATTGTTCTTCATGCTCTCGGCCAAAACAGAACCAGAACACTAAAACTGCTGTATCTCCTTCATTTCTCACTCAAATATTGTGTTCTATAGCTCATTGGAAAGGTATTGAGATGGCCTACAACTATTGTTCACAATTCTCGTCCAAATAATCATGGTAAGACCCTCATTTTTACAGTTCTTTAAATCGGACTTTTAGAAACTTCAAAGCCTAACTTTGTGTTCTTGATTTCTTTGGAAAGATCAAGCTTGTAGGAGGCTCCCTAAGGCTTCCTAGCAACTTAACACCTCCCAAGGAAGGTATAAACTTCAAACCCTAGCCTTTACTTTATTTGTTAGTAAGTTTAATGGTTGGTGTTGTGAAATGAGAAGCATGGATTGTGATTATTAGTAGTTTGGTTTGATTTGGAAGTGTTTTGGTAATTGAAGCTTGATTATAGTTCATAGGTCTTGATTGTGGTTGTTTGAGTTGAAAATCTTGGAGATTATGGACTGATGTGGTATGGTTTAGTTGAATTTTTGTTGTATTGATGGTTATGAGTTGGTTGATGGTTAATTGGAGTAGTTTAAACATTGGTAATCGCGTAAACATAGCCGTCGTAACGTCCGATTTTCTTTGGACTGTTTTTGTGCATAACATTAGGACCCGAGAACCCCCTGCTAGATTATGACCACTGCCATGTTTAGATAGCTCATGTGACAAGCTTCGTTTTGATATGTAGTTCGTTCGATTCCGATGCACGGTTTAGGAGAAACGACCGTTTCAAGTAACGGCGTTTCGCGAACGAAACTTTTCCCCTCGCCTTACTTTGAAACATAGGTTAAAGACCGAAAAGGGTTAATTAATGTATGAAACATTTATGGTAAGTGTGTTAGGCAGTTGGTAAGACACTCGCGAAGGAATCGCCTTAAAACTCGTAAAGGATTAAATTATTAAAAATGGTGGAGCCGAGGGTACCCGGGTGACTTAAGCAAATCAGTAAGCGCAAAACAAGCGTTAGAGTCTAAGTTAGTTAAAGAATAGATTTACAAGTGACTTTGGTTTAATTCCAACTTACTGGTTGTTTATAGGTTACCAGACTCGTCCCGAGCCTTTTATCACCCCAAGTCGCTCAGGCAAGTTTTCTACCCGTATAACTGTTGTTGTGATGTATATGTGTATATGCATGATCTTGCGATAAATGCATATTGGTTATTAGCAAATTCTTGCGATATATTGTAGCATGTGATATGGTATATATGCATGCCTGTTTCATATTCTTGATTTATATATCTGTTGGTTCAAATGCTTATAGTTGCATAATACCTATGCTAGAGATAAACGGTATTTGAGTTTACCCTTAGTATAGGGGATAAAAGGTGAACATATTTCTAAACCGGGAGGCGAGGCTCCCGAGTATAATATATATTTATATATATATATTGATATAGTTTTTAAAACTATTAATCGAATAAGGTTTATTCGATAACTTTATTTTATTTAATGAATATTATTACGAATATTCATTCGAGGACTTTTGACTCCTTTTATTTTAATATTTGAATATTATTTGAATATTCATTCGAGTGCTTATGACTCTTTTATATTATTTATTGAATAATATTTGAATATTCATTCGAGGGCTTATGACTCTTTATATTATTTATTAAATATTATTTGAATATTCATTCGAGGGCTTATGACTCAGTTTATATTAATTAATGAATATTATTAGTTGAATATTCATTTGAGGATCTATGACTCCGATTATTTGCTGAGAT
Source organism: Apium graveolens (assembly GCF_009905375.1). Lineage (NCBI taxonomy): Eukaryota > Viridiplantae > Streptophyta > Magnoliopsida > Apiales > Apiaceae > Apium > Apium graveolens. The sequence goes on along the minus strand of NC_133655.1, from coordinate 103,609,363 downwards.
ATATTCTTTATTTTATTAAAGAATAAGGTGTCAATAATCAAACTTATTTTCGATTATTCAAATAAAGATAGTACTTTCATATAAGTATATCTTTGGTTATTTAATACTCATTTCAAGTATAAGTCTTACAACTTCTACTTCAATTATTTGTATAAAGATTATTCTTTATGGGAATATTATTTAAATAATAATATTCAGACATTTTCTAAATATTCTGGGGACTGATTTACTTCATTAAATCAGCATTACTCCAAACACTCTTTAAAGTGTTTTCGAGTCTTCAAAATGATTTTTAAAAGTTAGAGCGGATCCCAAAACTCATTTTTATATTTAAGATCTTCCTTTTAAAGGGGATTTAAATACTCGTTCAAAACCTGAGGGATCCGGCTCTATGGTGTATTTTATATTCGCAACAAGGTTGCTGTTTTGATAAATGAATTGATTACTTGCCCAATGTTCGGGAAGTAAGCCCATCTAATTGAGTCGGCATAAGCGACAGGCCGGGGTACGGTCTATCAAAGTGTAAGTGGCTGGGTGGCAGTCCATCAACGTGTGTGTGGCCGGGTAACGGTCTAGCGCGAGGTCCTAATGCGTCCAGGGTGATGACCGGTGAGGAATTCATCCATCTACAGTAGAAAAGGTTACTTATTGGTATCTTTGCCTGATCAGCAAGATATCTGGTTTATGCCAAAATTCTTTTCCTTTCCAAAATTCATTGGATATTATAACTCTGTTCATACTTTACATGACAGAGATTTTCAGGAAATGTATGAGATATATATATATATATGGATATATATATCAGGACTTAATGAAGTATCTCGTAACTTCATTATTTATAATGATATTTCAAAGATTGAATCTATTCAAGTCTTATCTTGTAGTCTCATCTGGGTGATGAACTTTGAAACTAATTATAACTTGAACGGTGGTAGTTCAAGTAGTATTTGGAAAAGATATAAGTATATTGGAGTATCTTGTAACTTCATCTTTTAAACTTATATCTAGTAAATGATTATCTTATGCATGACAAAGATTTTCAGAAAAAAAACGTTGAGACAAGGTTAGATATATGAGATCACCTTGCAACAATATTTTTATACAGTTATAAACTGGAACTCTGTGTATATTATGTATGGAAGAGGACTTCCAAGATTGTGAAAAGTATATATGTATATATACTGAATATTTTGCGACTTCATCGCATTAAGATATCAACTTGGTTCATTTCTTTTGACCAAGACTTTCATGAGTACTATGAGAAGGCTCATATACTATTAATCATTATACATATTATTTTGGTGGGCTTGCTGCTCACCCTTGCTTTCTTCTTTCATCACACAACAACAGATAGAAAAGATGAACAGAACCAAGCTCCCGATTCGCAAGCGATTAGGAGACGTTCCGCAGTTTTCTAGAAGAACTGATGCCGCCGTAGCTGAGGTAGGAACTACCAATAGGCTAGGCTTTCAACTTCTGATGTACCAGATTTATGTATCTTTATGAATTGTAATAATGGCAAAGAAATGTAAATTTAGTCAGAAAACCTTTTAAGGTGTATTGGCAGATAATTGTGGAATATAAGGACTTGTGATTATTTTTTTGGATGTTCATCTCTGAGACTATAACGTGTGGTGTGTGTGTTTATTGTGGGGTCACAGTGCAGAGTAGTTGAGAAATTATTAAGATTGGATGTTATTAAGGGAAATGGAACTCGTGACGACCCGGATCCCCGACCCCGGATCTGGGGGTGTTACAGAAATGGTATCAGAGCTAAGCGTTATAAACCTCAGAGATGATGTGACGTTAAGATAATAAGTTCACTAAGATAATAAGAACTCTTGCCAAGTTCATAGTCGGGCTACCTAACGTAGTACTGACAGTTAAAACCCTTATGGGAACCCTTATAAATATCGTGATAGGAGCGTAGTTCGTTATCGTATATGGTAGCGGAACTCCGAACCCTGAGGTTGAGGAGCAACAACGCGATGATGTTTTATTAGTAATTGGAGATCGGATTGTGGATCCGATAGAGTGTCCTAATGCAGGACCGGATGATGTTGATATTGAGGGTGTAGCGGTTGAGGATGTTGTCCTAGAAGGGATAGTTGCTGAGGAGGATCCCATGGAGGATCCTGACAAGAATGAATAAAAGGACCGCTGATGAATTGATGACCATGGTTAGGTCGACTACCAGAGGTAGGATTGGTCGGTCACTACCGGAGGTTCGTTCAAGTTGTAAAGATAGTAGCCCTTTAACGCGGCTTACTCATAAGACTGAGAAGTTCGAATAGACAGAGAAATGCGAGAACAGCTTTTAAGAACTGAAGCAAAGGTTGGTGACGGCCCCTATGTTGGCGTTGCCGGATGGAAAAAGGAGATTTTGTGATTTGTAAGTGACGCTTCGCATAAGGAATTAGGGTGCTTCTTAGCACAGCAAGATAATCGCGTCTGCGTCAAGAGAATTAAGGTAATATGAAATTCGATATCCCCGCCCATGAGCTTAGGCTCGTGGCAATAGTTTTATCCTAAAGATTGGAGGCACTACTTGTATGGAGAGAAGTGCGAGAATTACCTAAGCCATAAGTGCTCTAGTACATTCTTACGTAGAAAGAGCTCAACATACGCCAGAGGAGGCGGTTAGAGCTAATCAAGAATAATGATTGGGAGATTCTTTATCATTCGGGGAAAGCCAATGTGGTGGCTGATGCCCTTAGTAAAAAGGAGAGACTCAAGATGATAATGTCTTTGGGAGAGTTTATAAGAGATTTTGGAAATAGTAGTGAAGGTAACCGGAGCCGGTACCGAAAAACTGTGTGAGATTGCAATACAGTCCGAATTATCGGAAAAGAATATTGTGCCAGAAAGAGTGATGAATGAAGGCAGAGAGCCGACAAATAGATAAGAGGTTAATACCGAGAAAGATGATAAGGGAATAATGAGGTATTCCTATAGAATTTGGATTCCAAATGTTCAAGAGCTTAAAGATAAGATCTTAGATGAAAGTCATAGTTCAAGGAATAAGATTTAGGGCAAACCCTGAATGTGATAGTCAGGGAGGACGCCATCAAGATAGAAGGAACCCATAACATAATGAAGTGGAAAATGAGGATTTTAACGTATAAGATAACCCCAAGTATGGGAGAAGGATGAAACATTTCATACTGAGAAAATAGAAGTCGAGCAAGATAAGGAGACCCGAGACGGTACTCCTATATGGAAATTCATGAACCTTTCTAAAACAGAACTTATACTTTTATTCCCAACCACCACCTTAAGGAAACAATGCGGTAGGAAATCCTTTCATGACCTTTAAGTCACTAAGCTCTCAGAGTTCCAAGGAACAGTTTGACCCAGTCGAGGCAAGAGCCTGACTAAAGGAAATATAGGAATTATTTGAGATTCTAAATGATTGACGAAGCACAAAAGACTGTTTTTGTCACTTACCCCTGTAAGAGAGAGGCCACCCGCTGGTGAAAGGCCAAGGAAGGCACGGAGCAAGAGATTATAATAAACTGATTTAAGTTCAGACAATTATTTTCGGGAAAGTACTTCCCAAGGTTATGGAGGTAGTGTAAAAGCTTTGGAGCTAGAACAAAAACGGATGAGTATGATGAATTATGAATCTAAGTTGTAAAAGTTATCAAGATTCGTTCTGAGGACACGAATCCAGAATGACAGGATATTTGAAATCAATGATTATGTTGTGTTGGTTCATGAAATAATGATAAGAGAAAGGAAAATAAAAAGAAACTGAAGTGGAAAGGAATATAAAGGCAATAGAGTTTGAGGAATGATAAGGAAGTTGGGTATGAGGAAACCCTAAAGACTCGTAGCAATAGAAATAGAAAAGTATGTAATCATCAGGATGAGGGTGATTCACCATGAGTTAAATTGATGGTTGAAGGCATAAGAGATAAATATATTTTATCCCCTGTATGTTGGGAGGATTTGAGGAAACCTTGAGATAGTTCGAAGGATAAATATTGAGGCGCGGATAGACTGAGGAGACAAGAAAGTAAGAAATTAAGAAAATTGGATGAAGGAAGTGACCTTCAAGAATATGAAGTGTAAGACCGGTGGCTTGATACCCAAAAAGGGAGACGCCAGGTATGAAAGATATCCCAACATTGAGATGACTGTTGAGATAAACAACAAAAGTAAATAAGGAATTATTAAGAAGAAGTTCATGTTGAACATGACCAATATCTTCCAGAACATCCATGTTATCATTACCAAATCAGGAAATAAAAGCGGATGACCATTGTTATCTTTTGGAGGCCATATGGATTGACCTCAATTTGAATAAGGATGCTATTATGAAGTTAGGTATAGACTATCGAGGTGGGAATGATTGAATAAGACACCCTTATCAGGGATATATGACTTGATTATCCATGGAAGGATGCATGTACCTTTTAAAGGTGGAAGGATAGAACATCGCTAACTTAAAATGAATCCTCGGGGAATGCATAAAGGTTGGAATTTCACCCTTAATAGGGATAATGTGAGTTTTGACAGTATGAATTGGAAAGGATTAAGGTAATAACAACCTTTAAGAATCAGTGGAGAAATTTTTCAGAAGTATATAGACAATGGTTCTAGTATTAGTAAATGGTATTTTGATATGCCCTGTATAGAGGGAATACAGGAGGAACGATTGAAGGATAACCTTAGAGGTTTTACAAGGAGAAAGGAAATATTCGAAATTCTCAAGAATAAAAATGTTGATAAAGGAAATATGACATAATTATAATGATGCCAAGTGGGGCACGTGTTAAACCACGAGAAGGTATGGATCGAACCAGTAATGGTCGAAGTTGTTCAGGGCAATTAGGACTTAAGATAAAAAGATGTTCTAATTATGATTGAGAGTCAGTCGTGACAGTGATTAACCTCTAAAGACTGAGGCAATAACTTATGGAAAAATGGTAATATTTTTTGTTACTCATCAGATTTTAAAGAAAACATCTTCACATAAGCTGTGATTGAAATAAGGTAGAAAATTTATTTGGAGGTGGTTAAAATGACATTGACTGTAAGGAAATTTTACTATCAGGAAAGGCCAAAGAGGTGGCCGACACTTTAAAGGTAAGAGGATAATTATAGGCGCTTGTGCCAAAGGAATACAGTGATGATGGTTAAAACTGTGAAGGTTGTATTATGGTTTGGAAGATTGACATTCCTTCTGATGACTGTGCAATACCCAACCGTAATAGTAGTTGGTAAAAGTTTAATTCATGTAATCGCCATGAACGGGCTATCTATCTTAGGAGGTCCTATCTTGGGATAAGCCAGGACCATGTTTCCAAAAGGACTAGACGAACCTTTGAGTTAAGTCTTCTATTTAAGGCATATGATTAAGAATGGTATTAACCTGCTATCGTTGCTTTGATTGAAACTCTTCTGCAATTTTATCTGCTTCATGTCATGAAAGTACGTCAGAGTTTGGAGTGTTCTTCATGAATTGTGATTGGTGGTTATGTTAACTCCTTAGGAGAATTAGATATGTCATGTATGGACTCCATATGGTTAGATATTAAGATTTCATGGAAAGTGAATGACGACAGTAGGTCAGTGGTGGACCATAGTAAGGCAGCAATGATTCTGCGAGTAATGAGCTGATTACAACCGTGAGAGTTGTATTGGAATGGGTGTTGAGATTGAGTACCACTAATCGGGTCGTGGTAGTGTATAAGTTATCATTGATAGACTAATTAAGTAGAGTATCTACCTAGTGAATTATTATTCTTTCTTATCAATAGAGAGTCGTATTATTATACGAGGAAGGTTGCGGTGCAAGCATAGAATTCTAGTAACGATGATGTATAGAATGAGATCCCAGATTCGATTTTCGATGTCGAGGGAGTTTCAAAGGTGATTGTGTATAAGCTCGAGGAAGAGCATGGGTCCATAGAATGATGGACGGAATAGCAAAAATATTTAGGCATGTGAAATAGGATGCTATAATACTTGATGTTGATATAAATACATATATGTTTTGTTCTCCTATGACAAACCTTTATAGTTCAGAGGTAGGTTCCAAGCCAGATATTTTGTGGCAGTATATTTTTTTATATATATATACAATTCTCTTCAGTTCGTTCTTTTCTCTTCTTTTCATTTCATGTAAGTTGAGAAGAACAACCCTTCCAGAAGGGGAGGTATTGCCGAATGACTGTCTATCTGTGTGATAGAAGCCTAGTAGGATACCAACTATTGTTTAATTGCTTGTCAAGTACTAAAGGCTGGCCACCTTCTGTACTAACTATGCGAGATAACAAGTGTTCATGATCATAGTGATCTCTCAATAAATTCTTTTACTTCTATATGAAGGATTAAGCTTTCGAAAATAGAAACAGCTGAAAAAGGAGTAGTAAAGTTATGGTGGTATTCAGAATGGGAACACATTCGTAATACTAAGGTTGACGTGGTTATTAAAAGGTTATAGAACGCTAACGAGCAAAAGTATAACCAGTATAATATTAGGAACGGAAGATAGTAGCGACTACGAACTGGGAAAAAGGATGGGTAGTGAGAAGCAAAAGCTCTAATGCTAAAAGCTATAATGAGAGTCTGTGCAATAGACTTGAAAGAAATTGGAATGATCACTTAACACGGGTTGAGTTTTCTTACGACAATAGATCATATGTCAGTATCGAGGTGTCACCTTATGAGATCCTTGAGGGAAGATAATGTCGATCTCCCTTATGTTAAGATGAAGTTGTAGAGCGCAAGATGCTCAGACCAGTAGTGGTCCAAAGGACCAAGGATATAATAGATCTAATCAGAGGACGGCTGGTAGTAGCCCAAGATAGGAACACGAAGTATGTTGATTTGACACGAAAGGACAAGGAATAGGAAGTGGGGGACTTAGTGTTGTTATAGGTATTCCCTTGGAAAGGAAGGTTGAGGTTCGGAAAGAAAGGGAAGCTAAGTCCACGAATTGTTGGACCCTTGGATATATTAAGACATATTGGGAAGATAGCATATGAGCTAGCCCTACCCCCGAATATGTAGCAAGTTCATAATGTGTTCCACGTATCAATGTTAAGAAAATGTAATTCGGATGCCAGATAAATAGGGGCATAGGAGCGCATAGACATGCAACCAGACGTAACCTATATGGAGCAACCAGGAAGGGTATAGATTAAGAAGGAACGAGTGCTTAAGAGAAGGGTTATCAAACTAGTAAGAGTTTGATGGTAGAACCACAATGTGGGAAAATTTATTTGAGAGTTAGAAAGTGCAATACTAAGAAAGTATCCCTATTCATTTCTATCTGATTCCGGGACGGAATCCTTTTAAGGAGGGGAGACTGTAATAACCCCAATTTTTGGAAATTTTTGAAACCCTTATCAATAGTGTTTTTGCTGAATGAGAAAACTTTTCATGCCACACTATGTAGGGGTTCTGATATGGACATTCTGAGATTTTATTAGTACTTTATATGGGATATAAGTGTATGTAAAGATCGTCAGAATCCAAATCCGAACACTTTGATTTTTCCCGGAAATCCAATAGATACGGAAAGAATTGAGTATAAGGTAACAGGATAAAAGGATTTAAATTAAAGGATTATAACAGAGGATCATAAAAAGGAATACAATATATTGAGAAAGGTTAAGGGAACCTAAGTAATAAGATCCCGGGTATGATCCCTCAAACGATAAATGAAAACGAAAGTTAAGCGAACCGTACAACAGATCAGCGGTCATTAGGCAAACGATTAGGAAGTTAATCAAGGGGATTAGTGGGGATGATGTCATCCAACCAATAGAAAGAGGACAAGGAGGGGAGGATGACATCATGAGGATGACACAAGCATCACATGGGAAGGAAGGAGATGTGGTGGCTTTTTAACCACACAAAATCAAGGGCAACTAGGTAATTTACTAAAACAAACACAAAAATCAAACCAACCAAGCCAAGCAAATCATTTTTCATCAAAATCAAAAAGAAACCAAGGCATTGTTCTTCATGCTCTCGGCCAAAACAGAACCAGAACACTAAAACTGCTGTATCTCCTTCATTTCTCACTCAAATATTGTGTTCTATAGCTCATTGGAAAGGTATTGAGATGGCCTACAACTCTTGTTCACAATTCTCGTCCAAATAATCATGGTAAGACCCTCATTTTTACAGTTCTTTAAATCGGACTTTTAGAAACTTCAAAGCCTAACTTTGTGTTCTTGATTTCTTTGGAAAGATCAAGCTTGTAGGAGGCTCCCTAAGGCTTCCTAGCAACTTAACACCTCCCAAGAAAGGTATAAACTTCAAACCCTAGCCTTTACTTTATTTGTTAGTAAGTTTAATGGTTGGTGTTGTGAAATGAGAAGCATGGATTGTGATTATTAGTAGTTTTGTTTGATTTGGAAGTGTTTTGGTAATTGAAGCTTGATTATAGTTCATAGGTCTTGATTGTGGTTGTTTGAGTTGAAAACCTTGGAGATTATGGACTGATGTGGTATGGTTTAGGTGAAGTTTTGTTGTATTGATGGTTATGAGTTGGTTGGTGGTTAATTGGAGTAGTTTAAACATTGGTAATCGCGTAAACATAGCCGTCGTAACGTCCGATTTTCTTTGGACTGTTTTTGTGCATAACATTAGGACCCGAGAACCCCCTGATAGATTATGACCACTGCCATGTTTAGATAGCTCATGTGACGAGCTTCGTTTTGATATGTAGTTCGTTCGATTCCGATGCACGGTTTAGGAGAAACGACCGTTTCAAGTAACGGCGTTTCGCGAACGAAACTTTTCCCCTCGCCTTACTTTGAAACATAGGTTAAAGACCGAAAAGGGTTAATTAATGTATGAAACATTTATGGTAAGTGTGTTAGGCAGTTGGTAAAACACTCGTGAAGGAATCACCTTAAAACTCGTAAAGGATTAAATTATTAAAAATGGTGGAGCCGAGGGTACCCGGGTGACTTAAGCAAATCAGTAAGCGCAAAACAAGCGTTAGAGTCTAAGTTAGTTAAAAAATAGATTTACAAGTGACTTTGGTTTAATTCCAACTTACTTGTTGTTTATAGGTTACCAGACTCGTCCCGAGCCTTTTATCACCCCAAGTCGCTCAGGCAAGTTTTCTACCCGTATAACTGTTGTTGTGATGTATATGTGTATATGCATGATCTTGCGATAAATGCATATTGGTTATTAGCAAATTCTTGTGATATATTGTAGCATGTGATATGGTATATATGCATGCCTGTTTCATATTCTTGATTTATATATCTGTTGGTTCAAATGCTTATAGTTGCATAATACCTATGCTAGAGATAAACGGTATTTGAGTTTACCCTTAGTATAGGGGATAAAAGGTGAACATATTTCTAAACCGGGAGGCGAGGCTCCCGAGTATAATATATATTTATATATATATATTGATATAGTTTTTAAAACTATTAATCGAATAAGGTTTATTCGATAACTTTATTTTATTTAATGAATATTATTACGAATATTCATTCGAGGACTTTTGACTCCTTTTATTTTATTATTTGAATATTATTTGAATATTCATTCGAGTGCTTATGACTCTTTTATATTATTTATTGAATAATATTTAAATATTCATTCGAGGGCTTATGACTCTTTTATATTATTTATTGAATATTATTTGTATATTCATTCGAGGGCTTTTGACTCAGTTTATATTAATTAATGAATATTATTAGTTGAATATTCATTTGAGGATCTATGACTCCGATTATTTGCTGAGATATATTCTTTATTTTATTAAAGAATAAGGTGTCAATAATCAAACTTATTTTCGATTATTCAAATAAAGATAGTACTTTCATATAAGTATATCTTTGGTTATTTAATACTCATTTCAAGTATAAGTCTTACAACTTCTACTTCAATTATTTGTATAAAGATTATTCTTTATGGGAATATTATTTAAATAATAATATTCAGACATTTTCTAAATATTCTGGGGACTGATTTACTTCATTAAATCAGCATTACTCCAAACACTCTTTAAAGTGTTTTCGAGTCTTCAAAATGATTTTTAAAAGTTAGAGCGGATCCCAAAACTCATTTTTATATTTAAGATCTTCCTTTTAAAGGGGATTTAAATACTCGTTCAAAACCTGAGGGATCCGGCTCTATGGTGTATTTTATATTCACAACAAGGTTGCTGTTTTGATAAATGAATTGATTACTTGCCCAATGTTCGGGAAGTAAGCCCATCTAATTGAGTCGGCATAAGCGACAGGCCGGGGTACGGTCTATCAAAGTGTAAGTGGCTGGGTGGCAGTCCATCAACGTGTGTGTGGCCGGGTAACGGTCTAGCGCGAGGTCCTAATGCGTCCAGGGTGATGACCGGTGAGGAATTCATCCATCTACAGTAGAAAAGGTTACTTATTGGTATCTTTGCCTGATCAGCAAGATATCTGGTTTATGCCAAAATTCTTTTCCTTTCCAAAATTCATTGGATATTATAACTCTGTTCATACTTTACATGACAGAGATTTTCAGGAAATGTATGAGATATATATATATATGGATATATATATCAGGACTTAATGAAGTATCTCGTAACTTCATTATTTATAATGATATTTCAAAGATTGAATCTATTCAAGTCTTATCTTGTAGTCTCATCTGGGTGATGAACTTTGAAACTAATTATAACTTGAACGGTGGTAGTTCAAGTAGTATTTGGAAAAGATATAAGTATATTGGAGTATCTTGTAACTTCATCTTTTAAACTTATATCTAGTAAATGATTATCTTATGCATGATAAAGATTTTCAGAAAAAAACGTTGAGACAAGGTTAGATATATGAGATCACCTTGCAACAATATTTTTATACAGTTATAAACTGGAACTCTGTGTATATTATGTATGGAAGAGGACTTCCAAGATTGTGAAAAGTATATATGTATATATACTGAATATTTTGCGACTTCATCGCATTAAGATATCAACTTGGTTCATTTCTTTTGACCAAGACTTTCATGAGTACTATGAGAAGGCTCATATACTATTAATCATTATACATATTATTTTGGTGGGCTTGCTGCTCACCCTTGCTTTCTTCTTTCATCACACAACAACAGATAGAAAAGATGAACAGAACCAAGCTCCCGATTCGCAAGCGATTAGGAGACGTTCCGCAGTTTTCTAGAAGCACTGATGCCGCCGTAGCTGAGGTAGGAACTACCAATAGGCTAGGCTTTCAACTTCTGATGTACCAGATTTATGTATATTTATGAATTGTAATAATGGCAAAGAAATGTAAATTTAGTCAGAAAATCTTTTAAGGTGTATTGGCAGATAATTATGGAATATAAGGACTTGTGATTATTTTTTTGGATGTTCATCTCTGAGACTATAACGTGTGGTGTGTGTATTTATTGTGGGGTCACAGTGCAGAGTAGTTGAGAAATTATTAAGATTGGATGTTATTAAGGGAAATGGAACTCGTGACGACCCGGATCCCCGACCCCGGATCTGGGGGTGTTACATAAACAGTTTAACCCACCTAGATTCCAGCAACCTCAGCAGTATGCTACAAGGCAATCATATCCTCAACAAGGAAGTGCAGCTGCACCTACTAGTGCTGATTTTGAGGAACTTAAGCTGTTGTGCAAGAGTCAGGCGGTTTCTATCAAGACCTTGGAAAATCAAATCGGTCAATTAGCCAATGCAGTGCTCAATCGTCAACCTGGCACTCTTCCCAGTGACACGGAAGTACCAGGCAGGAAGGAAGCTAAAGAGCAAGTCAAGGCTATTACCTTAAGGTCTGGAAAAGTAGCTGATGCTGAAAAGGCAAAAGAATTAGAAGCTGAAATTAGAGGTGAAGAATCTAAGCAAAAGGAGAAAGCGGCGGAACCAAGGAAGACTACTGTTGAACACACTCTGCCTGAGGCTAATACAGGGGAGAAACAGCTCTATCCTCCACCACCTTTTCCTAAGAGATTGCAGCAACAAAAGCTGGATAGACAGTTCGGGAAGTTTCTGGAGGTGTTCAAGAAACTTCACATCAATATACCTTTCGCTGAAGCTCTTGAACAAATGCCTAGTTATGTGAAGTTTATGAAGACTATTCTTTCAAGGAAGGTGAAACTGGATGACCTTGAAACCGTTGCTCTCACGGAAGAATGCAGCGCTGTTCTGCAACAAAAGTTACCACCAAAACTGAAAGATCCAGGAAGCTTCACCATTCCTTGCACAATTGGCAATCTGATGTTTGACAAGTGCCTTTGTGATTTGGAAGCAAGCATTAATCTGATGCCGTTATCGATCTTTAAAAAACTGGATCTGCCTGATCCAAAACCCACATACATGTCACTACAATTGGCTGACCGTTCCATTACTTACCCAAGGGGCATAGTTGAGGATGTGCTCGTCAAGGTGGATAAGCTCTTCTTTCCTGCAGATTTTGTTATTCTGGATTTTGAGGAAGATAAGAAGATTCCCATAATCTTGGGAAGGCCTTTCTTGGCTACTGGCCGTACCTTGATAGATATGCAAAAAGGGGAACTTACTATGCGGGTCCAAGATCAGGATGTGACCTTCAACGTATTCAAGGCAATGAAATTCCCTACAGAAGATGAGGAGTGCTTAAAAGTGGATGTGATTGATTCTGCGGTTACTTCGAAACTCGATCACATGCTAATGTCTGATGCATTGGAAAAGGCCTTAGTGGGGGATTTTGACAGCGATGATGAAAATAGCAACGAGCAATTACAATATCTGAACGCTTCTCCCTGGAAGCGAAAGCTGGACATACCATTTGAATCTCTTGGTACTTCTGACCTCAAGAACGCAGAAGGGAAGCTCAAACCATCAATAGAGGAAGCACCTACCTTGGAGCTCAAGTCATTACCTGAACACTTGAGGTATGCTTTTTTAGGTGATTCATCTACGTTACCTGTTATTATTTCATCTGACCTTTCAGGTAGTGAGGAAGACAAGCTCTTAAGGATTTTGAGAGAATTCAAATCGGCTATAGGATGGACCATAGCAGACATCAAGGGGATAAGTCCTTCATATTGTATGCATAAAATTCTGCTAGAGGAAGGTAGTAAGCCAACTGTGGAACAGCAGCGAAGACTGAATCCCATCATGAAGGAGGTGGTGAAGAAAGAAATTCTGAAATGGCTAGATACAGGCATCATTTATCCTATTTCTGACAGCTCATGGGTGAGCCTCGTACAATGTGTACCTAAGAATGGAGGTATCACTGTGGTCGCAAATGAAAAGAATGAGCTCATCCCTACTCGAACAGTTACAGGATGGAGAGTATGCATGGATTATAGAAAATTGAACAAAGCCACAAGGAAGGATCACTTCCCCCTTCCATTTATTGATCAGATGCTTGACAAATTGGCGGGTCATGAGTATTTTTGTCTTCTGGATGGTTATTCCAGGTATAATCAGATTTGTATTGCACCAGAGGATCAGGAAAAGACTACCTTCACTTGTCCATTTGGCACGTTTGCTTTTCGCAGAGTTTCGTTTGGGTTATGTGGCGCCCCGGCCACTTTCAGAGATGTATGATGGCTATATTCTCTGACATGATTGGAAATAACGTCGAAGTGTTCATGGATGACTTCTCCGTCTTTGGACACTCATATGATGAATGTTTGAATAATCTGCGCGCCGTACTCAAAAGATGCGTGGAAACTAATTTGGTGCTTAATTGGGAGAAATGTCACTTTATGGTGCGTGAAGGCATTATCCTTGGGCATAAGGTCTCTAGCAAGGGTCTGGAGGTGGACAAGGCCAAGGTGGGAGTCATTGAAAATCTTCCCCCACCTAATTCTGTGAAAGGAATCCGTAGTTTTCTTGGTCATGCGGGTTTTTATCGGCGATTCATCAAGGACTTTTCAAAGATATCTAAGCCGTTATGCAATTTGCTTGAGAAAGATGTGCCGTTCAAATTTGATAATGAATGTTTGGCAGCATTCGAGACTCTCAAGAAGAGTTTGATCACGGCACCAGTCATTACAGCACCAGATTGGACAGAACCATTTGAGATGATGTGTGATGTGAGTGATTATGCGGTAGGTGCAGTTCTGGGACAGCGCAAGAAAAATCTCTTCCATGTGGTCTACTATGCGAGTAAGACTTTAAATGGTGCTCAATTGAACTACACCACTACTGAGAAGGAGCTTTTGGCTATAGTTTTTGGCTTTGAGAAATTTTGATCTTATCTGCTTGGTACGAAAGTAACAGTATTCACTGATCATGCAGCTATTCGCTATCTGGTTTCTAAGAAGGATTCGAAGCCAAGACTCATTCGTTGGGTGCTTTTACTTCAGGAATTTGAGTTAGAGATCAAAGATAGAAAAGGTACTGAGAATTAAGTAGCTGACCATCTCTCCAGGTTGGAGAATCCCGATTCTACTTCACAAGATAGGACGTTAATCAATGAATCTTTTCCGGATGAGCAGTTGTTTGCAATTCAGGAGGAAGAACCATGGTTTGCAGATATTGTAAACTATCTCGTCAGCAATATAATGCCTCATAATTTGACATCCGCTCAAAAGAAGAAGTTTTTGCATGAGGTGAAGTGGTATATGTGGGATGAACCATATTTGTTTAGACAGAGAGCTGACCAGATCATCAGGAGATGTATCCCGTTCTGTGAGACGGAGGGGATATTACGAGACTGCCATTCCACAGTTTATGGTGGACACTATGGCGGTTAGAAGACGGCAGCTCGTATTCTGCAAGCAGGTTTTTTCTGGCCTACTTTGTTCAAGGATGCTCATCAGTTTGTTTTAAGGTGTGATCGTTGCCAAAGAGTGGGAAATTTGTCAAGAAAGGATGAAATGCCATTAAATGTGATGCTTGAAGTCGAGGTCTTTGATGTATGGGGAATCGATTTCATGGGGCCTTTTATCTCGTCTTGCAATAATCAGTACATCTTGCTGGCAGTCGATTATGTCTCAAAATGGGTCGAAGTTAAAGCTTTACCGACAAATGATGCAAAGGCAGTGCTAAATTTTCTTCATAAGCAAATTTTCACAAGGTTTGGAACACCTCGGGTAATCATAAGTGATGAAGGATCGCATTTTTGCAACTGTAAGTTCACTTCTATGATGCAGCATTATAATGTGAATCATCGAGTAGCTACTGCCTATCATCCGCAAACAAATGGTCAAGCGGAAGTGTCTAACAGAGAGATAAAGCGCATTCTAGAGAAGGTTATTTGTCCGTCAAGGAAGGATTGGTCTTTAAAGCTCGATGAAGCTGTTTGGGCTTACAGAACAGCATACAAAACTCCACTTGGGATGTCACCGTTTCAGTTGGTGTACGGAAAGGGATGTCATCTACCTGCGGAGCTTGAGCATAAGGCCTACTGGGCATTGAAGAAGTTGAACCTGGATTTAGATGCAGCTGGTAAGAAAAGAATGCTTCAGCTTAATGAACTGGATGAATTTCGACTTCAAGCGTACGAAAATAACAAAATGTATAAGGAAAAGGTGAAGAGGTGGCACGATAGGAAGCTACATCCTAAGTTATTTGTGCCAGGGCAACAAGTTCTTTTATTCAACTCTCGGCTCCGACTTTTTCCTGGGAAGTTGAAATCAAAGTGGTCTGGACCTTTTATTGTCAAAACTGTGTTTCCACATGGAGCGGGGGAAATTTTTGAGAATGATCCGGACCAAGCATTCAAGGTTAACGGTCAGCGGTTGAAGCACTACTATGGGGACATGGCAAACCGAGAAGTGGTTAGCGCCATTTTGTTGACTACTTGAGCAGGGTACGAAACGTCAAGCTAATGACGAAAAAGAAGCGCTGCGTGGGAGGCAACCCATGAATTATTGTTACAGGAACCCTTAGAAGTTAATAACCTATCCAAAAACACAAAAAAAAATCAGAAAACAGGGGCTGAAAAAAAAAATTCCAGTGACCCCCTGCGCGCCCGCGCAGCTATGCTGAGCGGCCGCACAGCAAGCTGAGCGCCCGCGCAGCTATGCTGAGCGGCCGCGCAGTAAGCTGAGCGCCCGCGCAGCTATGCTGAGCGGTCGCGCAGGGGTCGAGTACCAGAAATTTTTTTACAGTTTAGAAAAAAAAAAACACACAAAAACAGTTTTAGCCCATAAACCCACGATTTGTTCCCACTACCCCATCATTTTATCCCTTAATTCCCTAACCCTAATCTAATCCACACCCTATATATATATACACCTATCCTACATATCTCCCACAAAACTTCCTACACTTAAACCCTCTCACAAACATCAAATATCAGTTCTTACACGCTTTTATTCACGAATCAATGGCACCCAAGAGAGCACGCACTATTGACAGCAGCAGCACAGTTCCTACTGCTGATTCATCGAGGGGTACTGCTGCAAGGCCTCGGTTAACTGACAGAGCCGCGGAGGAGGAGTACACTAGGCTGTTGGGGAAGCCGATTCTGAAGGAGAGGGGGTTTTTGCCATCGGGGAGGGATGGTGAATTGCTACCCATGATTGCAGAAAAGGGGTGGATAGCTTTTTGTGAGTCACCCGAAGCGGTACCGATGAGCGTTGTTCGCGAGTTCTACGCGAATGCGAAGGCTGAAAAGAATGGGTTTTCTGTGGTCCGTGGGCTGACGGTTGATTATCATCCTGCGGCGATTCGCCGTGTGATTGGACAGCGAGAGAGGAAGCCCGAGGAGGAGAACTGGAATGAAAAGACTGCTGAGGATTTTGACTTGGATTTGATTTGTGCGACTCTCTGTCGACCGGGCACAGTTTGGACCTGCAGTACAGGCAATAATGAGTATCGTCACTTTCCGGCGATCGCCATGAACAGGTATGCCCGTGCATGGAATGCATTTATTTGTGCTAATATTTTGCCTTCTTCGCATGCACACGAGGTCACAGTTGAGAGAGCACAGTTGTTGTGGGGAATTCTGAATGAGGAGTACTATGTGGACCTTGGTGAGTTTATCTACCAAGGAATTCTGAAGTTTTTAAGGGGAGCGAAGCATATGAACATCCCTTATGCATCCACGGTTACGAAGCTATGCCGAGCAGTGGGAGTGAACTGGCCGGCTCATGAGCAGTTGCAGTTGCCAGCAGCTCCAATTAATTCTGGCACTCTGAATGGGATGCGGGAGTGGACCGGTGGTGAGCCTGAGGAGCATGGGCTGGGTTATCGTCTTCCAGGAGGGCGTCCAGCACGAGGTGCTACTATGGCCAGGCCAGGGCGTGATGAGGCTGGTTCTTCGAGAGCTCAGGAGGGTGCTGGGATGGTTGATGCCCAGTATAGGAGGCTTTCACGGCGGATGGATGCCATGTATGAGACGCAGAGCAGGTTTGCTCAGGAACTCACCCTTGCGTTAGGGACTGCTTTTCGAGGCCTTGGAGCTGATATCCAGTGGCCAGTTTTTGGTGAGGACTCTGCATACCCGCCGCCTGATACTCCACCCACTGAGGGTGATGATGATGATGACTCTGAGTAGGTATACCCTGTGTTCATTTCTACTACTTTCACTGAGGACAGTGAAGATTTTTAGTTTGGGGGTGGTAGTTAAGGAATATTGTGTGTATGTCATTTAGTTGCATATTCATGATAGTTTAGTTCATATAGTTGCATAATTTATGTCATATAGTTTTTTTTTATGAATGTCATGTAGCTCATGCATTTACCATGATCCCTTTTGCAATGATTTATCGACTGAATTGTGATATTGATGCGAGTGTAGTGATAGCATTAAAGTGATATTAAGTTGTGTAGGTTGATATGCATGCTAGAAACAATTGTAAGTCCACTAAGTCTTAGAGAATGCGTAAGGGCTAGATTGTTGTTATGATTTGGTTGTTTTCAAGGTCAATCTACTTATTATGCTTAGAATTCGATTATAGGTTCTTAGTGATAAAGGCATGAAAAAGAAAAAAATTTGGAGAAAAAAAATATGGAAGTTGTTGCTAGTTGTGGCTAGGCGTCAAATGGCTAGTAGCCGGCTCGCATATGTTACGAGTAGTCTAGGGTTGAGCAAGATGGAGCGAAACGCACTTGCTCAGAAGTTAAAAAAAAAAAAAAAATTTGCATAATTGATCAGAGTGGGCTCTTTAGTATTCGAGTTATTAAGTTCTTAGGGGACTTTGTGCCTAGTGACCTAAGGCTTTTAGAGTCTGGGATCTGCTAACCTAACGCTCGTTACATGGATACCATTGTATAAGTCTTTTGTGGACCTCACTCATTGCACGGTCAAATAAGCATTTGAGTTGTAAATAAAAAGCACGATTCCGTAGTAAGCTCCAGAGTTCTTGTAGTGTTGAATATCACTTTGTGCCTAGAATTTTTTTATTCTTTGTATAATCGTAGGATTGCCTTGAGGATAGTCTAGTCATAGTAATTGGTCTAGTTCTGAAGCATATCTGTTAAGCATTTTCACACACCACGTTTCTGGCTGTATGTCCGTTTGCATGAGTTTATTGATCTTTAGTTGTCTAACTGCATTCGTTGAGATGTGGCAATTTGGTTGATTAATTATAGTAAGGGGGATCGCTGCATTTTCATATAGATTGCATTCATGCATATTTTTTGTAATAACCCCAATTTTTGAGAAATTTTGAAACCCTTATGAATAGTGTTTTTGCTGAACGAGAAAACTTTTCATTCCACGCTATGTAGGGGTTCTGTTATGGATATTCTGGGATATTATTAGTACTCTATGTAGTATATAAGTGTATGTAAAGATCGTCAGAATCCAATTCCGAACACTTTGGTTTTTCCCGGAAATCCACAAGATACGGAGAGAATTGAGTATAAGGTAACAGGATAAAAAGGATTTAAATTAAAGGATTATAATAGAGGATCATAAAAAGGAATATAATATATTGAGAAAGGTTAAAGGAACCTAAGTAATAAGATCCCGGGTATGATCCTTCAAACGATAAACGAGAACGAAAGTTAAGCGAACCGTATAACAGATCAGCGGTCATTAGGCAAACGATTAGGAAGTTAATCAAAGGGATTAGTGGGAATGATGTCATCCAACCAATAGAAAGAGGACAAGGAAGGGAGGATGACATCATGAGGATGATATAAGCATGACATGGGAAGGAAGGAGGTGTGGTGGCTTTGTAACCACACAAATTCAAGGGCAAGAAGGTAATTGACTAAAGCAAGCACAAAAACCAAGCAACCAAGCCAAGCAAAAATCATTTTCATCAAAAATCAAAAAGCAACCAAGGCTTTGTTCTTGAAGCTCTCGGCTTTTTACTATTCATTAGGCAAGAATTTTCAAAAATTCAAGATCCAAGCTTCCTAAATTGGTGAGTAAATTCCATAATCATCTTCATATTTAGTTAGGGCTATACCATGAGTTTAAGCCATCAATTCCTTCTCAATCTTCTTCATTTAATCAAAGAAGAAGACTATGAATAGTGTTTTCAAGTTTTTTAACTTGAAGTTTTCTTGTTTTTCTTGAAGATCCAAGCTTTCCTAAGACTTCTCAAAGCTTCTTAAGGCTTCCTAGCTCATCCCACCACTTCAAGGAAGGTATACCATCTCCAAACCCTAGATCCCTATGTATTATAAGATGATTTTAATTGGTAGGATGATATTGTAGCTTGTTGTTGTGATTTAGAGTTTGGGATTTGGAATGGTAGTGAAATGGAATGGTAAATGTTGGGGTTTTGATTAAAAGAACTTAAGTATGATTAAAGTTAAGTTTAGGCATAAGTATGATGATTAAATTGAATTGGTTGGGGTTGTTATGATGTGATGAGGATGGATGTTGGTTGTATGTTGGATTTGAGGTTGGTTTGTGGTTGGTTTTGAATGGTTAAAAATTGGGAAATCGCGTAAACATAGCCGTCGTAACGTCTGATTTTCTGTAGACTGTTTTTGTGCATAACATTAGGACCCGAGAACCCCCTGCTAGATTATGACCATTGCCATGTCTAGATAGCTCATGTTACGAGCTTCGTTTTGATATAAAGTTCGTTCGATTCCGATGCACGGTTTAGGAGAAACGACCGTTTCAAGTAACGGCGTTTCGCGAACGAAACTTTTCCCCTCGCCTTACTTTGAAACATAGGTTAAAGACCAAAAAGGGTTAATTAATGTATGAAACATTTATGGTAAGTGTGTTAGGAAGTTGGTAAGACACTCGCGAAGGAATCGCTTTAAAACTCGTAAAGGTTAAATTATTAAAAATGGTGGAGCCGAGGGTACCCGAGTGACTTAAGCGAATCAGTGAGCGCAAAACAAGCGTTAGAGTCTAAGTTAGTTAAAGTATAGATTTACAAGTGACTTTGGTTTAATTCCAACTTACTTGTTGCTTATAGGTTACCAGACTCGTCCCGAGCCATTCGTAACCCCCAGTCGCTCAGGCAAGTATTCTATCCGTTATACTGTTATTGTGATGTATACATTTGTATATGCATGATCTTGCGATAAATGCATATTGGTTATTTAGCAAATTCTTGCGATATATTGTAGCATGTGATATGGTATATATGCATGCCTGTTTCATATTCTTGAAATATATATCTGTTGGTTCAGTTGATAATACCTATGCTAGAGAATAGCGGTAACTTGCATATACCCTTAGTATAGGGACCCAAAAGGTGAAAATATTTTCTAAAAACCGGGAGTCGAGGATCCCGAGTAATCTTGTATATATGGATATGGATATATATATATATATATGGTTATAGTTTTCCAAACTATTAATCGAATAAGGTTTATTCGATAACTTTAACTTTATTTTATTAAATGAATATTATTTTGAATATTCATTCGAGGACTTATGACTCCTTTTATTTATTTATCTGAATATTATTTGAATATTCATTCGAGGGCTTATGACTCTTTTATATTATTTATTGAATATTATTTGAATATTCATTCGAGGGCTTATGACTCTTTTATATTATTTATTGAATATTATTTGAATATTCATTCGAAGGCTTATGACTCAGTTTATATTATTTAATGAATATTATTTGAATATTCATTTGAGGATCTATGACTCCGATTATTTGCTGAAATATATTCTTTATTTTATTAAAGAATAAGGTGTTAATAATCAAACTTATTTTCGATTATTCAAATAAAGATAATACTTTCATATAAGTATATCTTTGGTTATTTAATACTCGTTTCAAGTATAAGTTTTAATACTTCTACTTCAATTATTTTTATAAAGATTATTCTTTATGGGAATGTTATTTAAATAATAATATTCAATCATTTTCTAAATATTCTGGGGACTGATTTACTTCATTAAATCAGCTTTACTCCAAACACTCTTTAAAGTGTTTTCGAGTCTTCAAAATGATTTTTAAAGTCAGAGCGGATCCCAAAACTCATTTTTATATTTAAGATCTTCCTTTTTAAGGGGATTTAAATACTCGCTCAAAACCTGGGGAATCCGGCTCTGTGGTGTATTTTATATTCGCAACGAGGTTGCAGTTTTGGTAAATGAATTGATTACTTGCCCAACGTTCGGGAAGTAAGCCCATCTAATTGAGTCGGCATAAGCGACAGGCCGGGGTACGGTCTATGAATGTGTAAGTGGCTGGGTGGCAGTCCATCAACGCGTGAGGGGCCGGGTAACGGTCTAGCGCGAGGTCCTAATGCGGCCAGGATGATGACCGGTGAGGAATTCATCCATCTACAGTAGAAAAGGTTACTTATTGGTATCTTTGCCTGATCAGCAAGATATCTGGTTTATGCCAAAATTCTTTTCCTTTCCAAAATTCATTGGATGTTTGAAACTCTGTTCATACTTTACATAACAGAGGTTCCAGGAAATGTTTAAGAGATATATATATGTGGATATATATATATCGGGACTAAATAAAGTATCTCATAACTTTTTCATTCAATAATATTTCAAAGATTGAATCTATTCAAGTCTTAACTTGTGGTCTCATCTATGGGATGTTTTTCTTAAAACTAATTATAACTTGAACGGTGGTAGTTTAAGTAGTATTTGGGAAAGATATAAGTATATTGGGGTATGTTGTAACTTCATCTTTGAAACTTATATCTAGTTAATGATTGTCTTATGAATGACAAAGATTTTCGGAAAAACGTTGAGACAAGGTTAGATATATGAGATCACCTTGCAACGATATTTTTTTTATATATACAGTTATAAACTGGAACTTTGTGTGTATTATGCATGGAAGAGGACTTCCAATATTTTGAAAAGTATATATATGTATATATATATATACTGAATATTTTGCGACTTCATCGCATTAAGATATCAAACTTGGTTCATTTCTTTTGACCAAGACTTTCATGAGTACTATGAGAAGGCTCATATACTAGTAAGTATATACTAGTAATTATCTTACACACGATAAAAGATTCTAGTAAGTATCCATTTAGATACTTATATTATTGTTATCACTATATATTATCTTGCGAGCTGTAAGGCTCACTCTTGCTTTATTTCTTCATCACACAACAACAGTTAGGAAAGATGGCCAGACTCCAGCAGACCCAGCGCAAGCGCGTGGGAAGCGTCCCGCGTCTTCCCGATGATGTTGTGGCTGCTATAGCTGCAGAGGTAGATCTATTGGTAGATCAGGCATTCTACTTTTGAGAATTCAATTATGTATAATTATAACTTGTGGCAGATAATGGCAATTAACTGTAAATTTATCAAGTAATCATTTCGGGTTGTAATAACTTTTAAATTGTGGATTCAAAGACTTGTACTTATTTGAATTTCATCTCTGAGACTATAACGGGTTGTGGTGTATGTTAGTGTGGGGTCACAGCATAAGGTTGTTTATTATTAATTAAGTGAAGTGATATTGTGGAAAGAAAGACCGTGACGACCCGGATCCCCGACCCCGGATCTGGGGGTGTTACAGAAATGGTATCAGAGCTAAGCGTTATAAACCTCAGAGATGATGGGACGTTAAGATAATAAGTTCACTAAGATAATAAGAACTCTTGCCAAGTTCATAGTCGGACTACCTAACGTAGTACTGACAGTTAAAACCCTTATGGGAACCCTTATAAATGTAGCGATAGAAGCGTAGTTCGTTATCGTATATGGTAGCGGGACTCCGAACCCTGAAGTTGAGGAACATCAACGCGATGATGTTTTATTATTTATTGGGGATCAGATTATAGATCCGATAGAGCGTCCTAACGCGGGACCGGATGATGTTGATATTGAGGATGTAGCGGTTGAGGATGTTGTCCTAGAAGGGATAGTTGCTGAGGAGGATCCCATGGAGGATCCTGACGAGATTGGATAAAGGACCACTAATAAATTGATGACCATGGTTAGGGCAACTACCAGAGGTAGGATTGGCCGGTCACTACCAGAGGTTCGTTCAAGTTGTAAAGATAGTAGCCCCTTTAACGCGGCTTACTCGTAAGACTGAGAAGTTCGAATGGACAGAGAAATGCGAGAACAGCTTTCAAGAACTGAAGCAGAGGTTGGTGATGGCCCCTATGCTGGCGTTGCCGGATGGAAAAAGGAGATTTTGTGATTTGTAAGTGACGCTTCGCATAAGGAATTAGGGTGCTTCTTAGCACAGCAAGATAATCGCGTCTGCGTCAAGACAATTAAGGTAATATGAAATTCGATATCCCCGCCCATGAGCTTTGGCTCGTGGCAATAGTTTTACCCTAAAGATTGGAGGCACTACTTGTATGGAGAGAAGTGCGAGAATTACCTAAGCCATAAGTGCTATAGTACATTCTTACGTAGAAAGAGCTCAACATATGCCAGAGGAGGCAGTTAGAGCTAATCAAGAATTATGATTGGGAGATTCTTTATCATTCGGGGAAAGCCAATATGGTGGCTGATGCCCTTAGTAAAAAGGAGAGACTCAAGATGATAATGTCTTTTGGAGAGTTTATAAGAGATTTTGAGAAAATGGAAATAGTAGTGAAGGTAACCGGAGCCGGTACCGAAAAGCTGTTTGAGATTGCAATACAGCCCGAATTATTGGAAAAGATCATATTGTGCCAGAAAAAGTTATGAATGAAGGCAGAGAGCCAACAAATAGATATGAGATTAATACCGAGAGAGATGAAAAGGGAATAATGAGGTATTCCTATAGAATTTGGGTTCCAAATGTTTAAGAGCTTAAAGATGAAATCTTAGATGAAAGCTAGTTTGAGGAATAAGAGTTAGAGCAAACCCTGAATGTGATAGTCAGGGAGGACGCCATCAAGATAGAAGGAACCCATAACATAATGAAGTGGAAAATGAGGATTTTAATGTATAAGATAACCCCAAGTATGGGAGAGGGATGAAACATTCCATACTAAGGAAGCGGAAAGTCGAGTAAGGAAAGGAGACCCGAGACGGTACTTCTATACGGCAATTCATGGACCTGTCTAAAGAGAACTTAGACTATTATCCCCAACCACCACCCTGAGGGGACAATGCGGCAGGAAATTCTTTCATGACCTTTAAATCGTTAAGCTCTCAGAGTTCCAAGGAACAGGTTGACCTAGTCGAGGCAAGAGCCTGGCTAAAGGAAATATAGGAATCATTTGAGATTCTAAATGATTGACGAATCACAAAAGACTGTTTTTATCACTCACCCTCCTAAGAGAGAGACCACCTGCTGGTGAAAGGCCAAGGAAGGCACGGAGCAAGAGATTATAATAAACTGATTAAAGTTCAGCCAATTGTTTTCGGGAAAGTAATTCCCAAGGTTATGGAATAGTGTAAAAGCTTTAGAGCCAGAACAAAGGCAGACGAGTATGATGAATTATGAATCTAAGTTGTAAAAGTTATCAAGATTCGTTCTGAAGACACGAATCCAGAATGAAGGGATGTTTGAAATCAATGCTTATGTTGTGTTGGTTCATGAAATAACGATAAGAGAAAGGAATATAAAGGCAAGAGAGTTTGAGGAATGATAAGGGAGTTGGGTATGAGGAAACCCTAAAGACTCGTAGAAATAGAAATAGAAGAGTATGTAATCGTCAGGATGAGGGTGATTCACCATGAGTTAAAACTGATGGTTGAAGGAATAAGAGTTATGTATATTTTATCCCCTTTAAGTTGGGAGGATTCGAGGAAAACCTTGAGATAGTTTGAAGGATAAATAATGAGACGCGGATAGACTGAGAAGACAAGAAAGTAAGAAATTAGGAAAATTGGATGAAGGAAGTGACCTTCAAGAATGTGAAGTGTAAGACCGGTGGCTTGATACCCAGAAAGGGAGACGCCAGGTATGAAAGATATCCCAACATTGAGGTGACTGTTGAGATAAACAACAAAAGTAAATAAGGAATTATTAAGAAGAAGTTCACGTTGAATACGGCCAATATTCTCCAGAACATCCTTGTTATCGTTACCAAATTAGGCGAGTCAAGCGGACAACCGTTGTTATCTTTTGGAGGCCATATTGATTGACCCCATTTTGAATACATATGTCATTGTGAAATTAGGCATATACTATCGAGGTGGGAATGATTGAATAAGACACCCTTATCAGGGATATATGACTTAATTTATCCATGGAAGGATGCAGGTACCTTTTAAAGGTGGAATTAAGGATAGAACATCGGTAACTTAAAATGAATCCTAGGGGAATGTATAAAGGTTGGCATTTCACCCTTAATAGGGACAGTATGAGTTTTGACAGAATGATTGGGAAAGGGTTAAGGTAACAACAACCTTTAAGAATCAGTGGAGAAATTTTTCAGAAGTATATAGACAATGATTCTGGTATTAATAAATGGTATCTTGATATGCCCTGTATCTAGGGAATACAGGAGGAATGATTGAAGGATAACCTTAGAGGTTTTACAAGGAGAAAGGTAATATTCAAAATTCTCAAGAATAGAAATGTTGATAAAGAAAATATGACGTAAGTATAATGTTGCCTAGTGGGGCACGTGTTAAACCACGAGAAAGTATGGATTGAACCAGTAATGGTCGAAATTGTTCAGGGCAATTAGGACTTAAGATAAAAGATGTTCTAAGTATGATTAAGAGTCAGTCTTGACAGTGATTAGCCTCTAAAGACTGAGGCAATAACTTATGGAAAAATGGTGATATTTTTTTTCTTTTTCCCATCTGATTTTAAGGAAAACATCTTCACTCAAGCAGTGATCGGAAATAAGGTAGAAAATTTATTTGGAGGTGGTTAAAATGACATTGACTGTAAGGAAATTTTACTATCAGGAAAGGCCAAAGCGGTGGCCGACACTTTAAAGGTAAGAGGATAATTATAGGCGCGTGTGCCAAAAGAATACAGTGATGATGGTTAAAAATTTGAAGGTTGAATTATGGTTTGGAAGATTGACATTCCTTCTGATGACTGTGCAATATCCAACCGTAATAGTAGTTGGTAAAAGTTTAATTCGTGTAATCGCCATGAACGGGCTATCTATCTTAGGAGGTCCTATCTTGGGATAAGCCAGGACCATGTTTCAAAAAGGACTAGACGAACCTTTGAGTTAAGTCTTCTATTTAAGGCATATGATTAAAAATGGTATTAACCTGCTATCGTTGCTTTGATTAAAACTCTTCTGCAATTTTATCTGCTTCATGTCATGAAAGTACGTCAGAGTTTGGAGTGTTCTTCATGAATTGTGATTGGTGGTTATGTTAACTCCTTAGGAGAATTTGATACGACATGTATAGACTCCGTATGGTTAGATATTAAGATTTTATGGAAAAATGAATGACGACAGTAGGTCAGTGGTGGACCATAGTAAGGCATCAATGATTCTGCGAGTATTGAGCTGATTACAACCGTGAGAGTTGTATTGGAATGGGTGTTGAGATTGAGTACCACTAATCGGGTCGTGGTAGTGTAGAAGTTATCATTGATAGACTAATTAAGTAGAGTGTCTACCTAGTGAATAATTATTCTTTCTTATCAATAGAGAGTCGTATTATTATACGAGGAAGGTTGCGGTGCAAGCATAGAATTCTAGTAACGATGATGTATAGAATGAGATCCCAGATTCGATTTTCGATGTCGAGGGAGTTTCAAAGGTGATTATGTATAAGCTCGAGGAAGAGTGTGGGTCCATAGAATGATGGACGGGATAGCGAAAATATTTAGGCATGGGAAATACGAGGCTATAATGCTTGATGCTGATATAAATACGTATATGTTTTGTTCTCCTATGACAAACCTCTATAGTTCAGAGGTAGGTTCCAAGCCAGATATTTTGTGGCAGTATATTTTTTTCATATATACAATTCTCTTCAGTTCGTTCTTTTCTCTTCTTTTCATTTCATGTAAGCTGAGAAGAACAACCCTTCCAGAAGGGGAGGTATTGCCGAATGACTATCTATCTGTGTGATAGAAGCCGAGTAGGATACCAGCTATTGTTTAATTGCTTGTCAAGTACTAAAGGCTGGCCACCTTCTGTACTAACTATGCGATATAACAAGTGTTCATGATCATAGTGATCTCTCAACAAATTCCTTTACTTCTATTTGATTGATCAAATTTTGGAAAATAGAAACAACTGAAAAAGGAGTAATAAAGTGGTGGTAGTATGCGGAATGGGAACACATTCGTGATACTAAGGTTGACGTGGTTATTAAAAGGTTATAGAACGCTAACGAGCAAAAGTATAACCAGTATAATATTAGGAACGGAAGGTAGTAGCGATTACGAACTGGAAAAGAATGGGTATTGAGAAGCAGAAGCTCTAATGCTAAAAGCAATAATGAGAGTCTGTGCAATAGACTTGAAAGAATTTGGAATGATCACTTAATTCGGATTGAGTTATCTTATGACAATAGATCATATGTCATTATCGAGATGTCGCCTTATGAGATCCTTGAGGGAAGACAATGTCGATCTCCCTTATGTTAGGATGAAGTTGTAGAGCGCAAGATGCTCGGACCCGCAGTAGTCCAAAGGACCAAGGATATGATAGATCTAATCAGAGGACGGCTGGTAGTAGCCCAAGATGGACATGATAAGTATGTTGATTTGACACGAAAGGATAAAGAGTATGAAATAGGGGACCTAGTAATGTTATAGGTATCCCTTGGAAAGGATTGATGAGGTTCGGAAAGAAAGGAAAGCTAAGTCTACAATTTGTTGGACCCTTGGATATATTAAGACGTTTGGGAAGTTAGCATATGAGCTAGCCCTAACCCCGAACATGTAGCAGGTCGTAACGTGTTTCACGTATCAATGTTAAGGAAGTGTAATTCAGATGCCAGATAAATAGAGGCATATGAGCGCATAGATATGCAACCCGACGTAACCTATATGGAGCAACCAGGAAGGGTTATAGAGTGAAAAGGAACAAGTGCTTAGGAGAAGGATTATCAAACTAGGCAGAGTTTGGTGGTAGAACCACAATGTGGGAAAATTGACTCGAGAGTTAGAAAGTGTAATGCTAAGAAAGTATCCCCATTTGTTTTCTATCTGATTCCGGGACGGAATCCTTTTAAGGAGGGGAGACTGTAATAACCCCAATTTTTGAGAAATTTTGAAACCCTTATGAATAGTGTTTTTGCTGAACGAGAAAACTTTTCATGCCACGCTATGTAGGGGTTCTGTTATGGATATTCTGGGATATTATTAGTACTCTATGTAGTATATAAGTGTATGTAAAGATCGTCAGAATCCAATTCCGAACACTTTGGTTTTTCCCGGAAATCCACAAGATACGGAGAGAATTGAGTATAAGGTAACAGGATAAAAAGGATTTAAATTAAAGGATTATAATAGAGGATCATAAAAAGGAATATAATGTATTGAGAAAGGTTAAAGGAACCTAAGTAATAAGATCCCGGGTATGATCCTTCAAACGATAAACGAGAACGAAAGTTAAGCGAACCGTATAACAGATCAGCGGTCATTAGGCAAACGATTAGGAAGTTAATCAAAGGGATTAGTGGGAATGATGTCATCCAACCAATAGAAAGAGGACAAGGAAGGGAGGATGACATCATGAGGATGACATAAGCATGACATGGGAAGGAAGGAGGTGTGGTGGCTTTGTAACCACACAAATTCAAGGGCAAGAAGGTAATTGACTAAAGCAAGCACAAAAACCAAGCAACCAAGCCAAGCAAAAATCATTTTCATCAAAAATCAAAAAGCAACCAAGGCTTTGTTCTTGAAGCTCTCGGCTTTTTACTATTCATTAGGCAAGAATTTTCAAAAATTCAAGATCCAAGCTTCCTAAATTGGTGAGTAAATTCCCTAATCATCTTCATGCTTAGTTAGGGCTATACCATGAGTTTAAGCCATCAATTCCTTCTCAATCTTCTTCATTTAATCAAAGAAGAAGACTATGAATAGTGTTTTCAAGTTTTTTAACTTGAAGTTTTCTTGTTTTTCTTGAAGATCCAAGCTTTCCTAAGACTTCTCAAAGCTTCTTAAGGCTTCCTAGCTCATCCCACCACTTCAAGGAAGGTATACCATCTCCAAACCCTAGATCCCTATGTATTATAAGATGATTTTAATTGGTAGGATGATATTGTAGCTTGTTGTTGTGATTTAGAGTTTGGGATTTGGAATGGTAGTGAAATGGAATGGTAAATGTTGGGGTTTTGATTAAAAGAACTTAAGTATGATTAAAGTTAAGTTTAGGCATAAGTATGATGATTAAATTGAATTGGTTGGGGTTTTTATGATGTGATGAGGATGGATGTTGGTTGTATGTTGGATTTGAGGTTGGTTTGTGGTTGGTTTTGAATGGTTAAAAATTGGGAAATCGCGTAAACATAGCCGTCGTAACGTCCGATTTTCTGTAGACTGTTTTTGTGCATAACATTAGGAACCGAGAACCCCCTGCTAGATTATGACAATTGCCATGTCTAGATAGCTCATGTTACGAGCTTCGTTTTGATATAAAGTTCGTTCGATTCCGATGCACGGTTTAGGAGAAACGACCGTTTCAAGTAACGGCGTTTCGCGAACGAAACTTTTCCCCTCGCCTTACTTTGAAACATAGGTTAAAGACCAAAAAGGGTTAATTAATGTATGAAACATTTATGGTAAGTGTGTTAGGCAGTTGGTAAGACACTCGCGAAGGAATCGCTTTAAAACTCGTAAAGGTTAAATTATTAAAAATGGTGGAGCCGAGGGTACCCGAGTGACTTAAGCGAATCAGTGAGCGCAAAACAAGCGTTAGAGTCTAAGTTAGTTAAAGTATAGATTTACAAGTGACTTTGGTTTAATTCCAACTTACTTGTTGCTTATAGGTTACCAGACTCGTCCCGAGCCATTCGTAACCCCCAGTCGCTCAGGCAAGTATTCTATCCGTTATACTGTTGTTGTGATGTATACATTTGTATATGCATGATCTTGCGATAAATGCATATTGGTTATTTAGCAAATTCTTGCGATATATTGTAGCATGTGATATGGTATATATGCATGCCTGTTTCATATTCTTGAAATATATATCTGTTGGTTCAGTTGATAATACCTATGCTAGAGAATAGCGGTAACTTGCATATACCCTTAGTATAGGGACCCAAAAGGTGAAAATATTTTCTAAAAACCGGGAGTCGAGGATCCCGAGTAATCTTGTATATATGGATATGGATATATATATATATATATATATTTATATATATATGGTTATAGTTTTCCAAACTATTAATCGAATAAGGTTTATTCGATAACTTTAACTTTATTTTATTAAATGAATATTATTTTGAATATTCATTCGAGGACTTATGACTCCTTTTATTTATTTATCTGAATATTATTTGAATATTCATTCGAGGGTTTATGACTCTTTTATATTATTTATTGAATATTATTTGAATATTCATTCGAGGGCTTATGACTCTTTTATATTATTTATTGAATATTATTTGAATATTCATTCGAAGGCTTATGACTCAGTTTATATTATTTAATGAATATTATTTGAATATTCATTTGAGGATCTATGACTCCGATTATTTGCTGAAATATATTCTTTATTTTATTAAAGAATAAGGTGTTAATAATCAAACTTATTTTCGATTATTCAAATAAAGATAATACTTTCATATAAGTATATCTTTGGTTATTTAATACTCGTTTCAAGTATAAGTTTTAATACTTCTACTTCAATTATTTTTATAAAGATTATTCTTTATGGGAATGTTATTTAAATAATAATATTCAATCATTTTCTAAATATTCTGGGGACTGATTTACTTCATTAAATCAGCTTTACTCCAAACACTCTTTAAAGTGTTTTCGAGTCTTCAAAATGATTTTTAAAGTCAGAGCGGATCCCAAAACTCATTTTTATATTTAAGATCTTCCTTTTTAAGGGGATTTAAATACTCGCTCAAAACCTGGGGAATCCGGCTCTGTGGTGTATTTTATATTCGCAACGAGGTTGCAGTTTTGGTAAATGAATTGATTACTTGCCCAACGTTCGGGAAGTAAGCCCATCTAATTGAGTCGGCATAAGCGACAGGCCGGGGTACGGTCTATGAATGTGTAAGTGGCTGGGTGGCAGTCCATCAACGCGTGAGGGGCCGGGTAACGGTCTAGCGCGAGGTCCTAATGCGGCCAGGGTGATGACCGGTGAGGAATTCATCCATCTACAGTAGAAAAGGTTACTTATTGGTATCTTTGCCTGATCAGCAAGATATCTGGTTTATGCCAAAATTCTTTTCCTTTCCAAAATTCATTGGATGTTTCAAACTCTGTTCATACTTTACATAACAGAGGTTCCAGGAAATGTTTAAGAGATATATATATGTGGATATATATATATCAGGACTAAATAAAGTATCTCATAACTTTTTCATTCAATAATATTTCAAAGATTGAATCTATTCAAGTCTTAACTTGTGGTCTCATCTATGGGATGTTTTTCTTAAAACTAATTATAACTTGAACGGTGGTAGTTTAAGTAGTATTTGGGAAAGATATAAGTATATTGGGGTATCTTGTAACTTCATCTTTGAAACTTATATCTAGTTAATGATTGTCTTATGAATGACAAAGATTTTCGGAAAAACGTTGAGACAAGGTTAGATATATGAGATCACCTTGCAACGATATTTTTTTTATATATACAGTTATAAACTGGAACTTTGTGTGTATTATGCATGGAAGAGGACTTCCAATATTTTGAAAAGTATATATATGTATATATATATATATACTGAATATTTTGCGACTTCATCGCATTAAGATATCAAACTTGGTTCATTTCTTTTGACCAAGACTTTCATGAGTACTATGAGAAGGCTCATATACTAGTAAGTATATACTAGTAATTATCTTACACACGATAAAAGATTCTAGTAAGTATCCATTTAGATACTTATATTATTGTTATCACTATATATTATCTTGCGATCTGTAAGGCTCACTCTTGCTTTATTTCTTCATCACACAACAACAGTTAGGAAAGATGGCCAGACTCCAGCAGACCCAGCGCAAGCGCGTGGGAAGCGTCCCGTGTCTTCCCGATGATGTTGTGGCTGCTATAGCTGCAGAGGTAGATCTATTGGTAGATCAGGCATTCTACTTTTGAGAATTCAATTATGTATAATTATAACTTGTGGCAGATAATGGCAATTAACTGTAAATTTATCAAGTAATCATTTCGGGTTGTAATAACTTTTAAATTGTGGATTCAAAGACTTGTACTTATTTGAATTTCATCTCTGAGACTATAACGGGTTGTGGTGTATGTTAGTGTGGGGTCACAGCATAAGGTTGTTTATTATTAATTAAGTGAAGTGATATTGTGGAAAGAAAGACCGTGACGACCCGGATCCCCGACCCCGGATCTGGGGGTGTTACATTTTTATTTGTTTTTGAGTCTGTGACGCTTGAGGGCAAGCATCGATTTAAGTTTGGGGGTGTGATAAGTGGCATTTTATACCACTTAGAACGTCTTAAAATGGCTTAAATTGGTGTTTTGAAATCAAGTATTTTGTGTATTTGATGCGTTTTTCTAGTGTTTATGCATTTCAGGGTATTAGTTGCATTTCGGGGGAGGAATCATCAAGAATAAGCCTTGGCATGTGTTCACCATTGCGAGAGGAAAGGAACGGGCAGATTACGGCGAAGAAACGGAGCAAACTTGGATTTTTTCCAGTAGAGGCCTGCGCGCCCGCACAGCTATGCTGAGCGGCCGCGCAGTAACCTGCGTGCCCACGCAGCTATGCTGAGCGGCCGCGCAGGGTCGGGAATTTTGCTGAATTATTTTAGACTTCTACTTCTGTTTGGCTTCCAAGTTCTATGTAATCTGAGTTTTATGGGACTATTATATAAGTAGATTTGAGACGTTTTCACAGGGGGAATTGGAAAAAAAAGAAGATTGTGTTTTACGCAAAAAGCGAAGGAGATAAGGAAGAAGACCGATTTAGCACACCGCAACGAAGAGGAAGCATATTTTCTTGTGATTCTTGTTTCGTTGTAACGTTGGATGCTAGTTTTCTTGCTTTGACTTATTTACTCTTGTGACGTACTCTGTTTTAATATAATTAGTTTAGTTATTATTTTCTTGTGTTTGTTTATCATGATTTCATATGAACCCATGATGGGGATAAGTTCTATTATGGGCTAATCGTGATCATGGGGTTGCAACGGATTTATTATGGAATTCTTTAGTTAATTGTTTAATACTTTAGTGTGTGATGATTGTTTGATATCTAGTATTGGTTGTGTGTATTCGTCTTATGTGCGTCGCGAACATATAAGATAGGGTGTTAATCTCTTGTAAAGCGACGGTGGATCTTGAGATTTAAAACTTGCCATGCTAGCATAGGTTCATGTACGTTGTGCATGATTAGTGGGTAACTCTAACAGTTTTATTTGCCCTATGTAATCAAAAAGAATAACTTGTGCTTAAATCGTTGTGTTGTCAATTTCTGTAGACATATGGGAACTCAATATAATTGATGACTATTCAACTTCTATCTTAATTGTGGATGCTTGGTAGAATGGTATTAGTACAATGAAAGTTGGCTTTTATCAGTTTCGTGTTATTCGATTAATATCATCACTGTCACATGCTAAAGGTAATAACAATGGCTATAGAAGGAAGTAATAATGAAGTTGTGATCTCAAGAGTGTTTATTATTGATAAATTGAAGTGTTAGTTAAGTGGTTAATTAAGTCGTTAATTATAGTTAATATTTAATCAACAATTTTAAGTGTTATTATCTTAACATTGAGAAGTAATCATACATTGGTGAGTGAGTTTAATTAGACAATAATTTAGTCTGAGTCTCTGAGGGAACGAACTAGAAAGTATTCTATATTACTTGCGAACGCGTATACTTGCGTGAATATTAGCGCGTGTTTTCGCCCTAACAGGTAGCTTTGTTGATCATCCGCCGGGTAGCTATTTGACACTTGACTTCTTTTCACTTATGCAGAATTACAAGACATCTCATATTTACAATTAATCAACCTATTCTGCATATCTAACTAGTCAACATGAGTCATATGCTACTACAGAATCTATACAAAGTTGTTTGCAGAAATGTGCTACACTACTTATTATTACTAAGCTACTCACTCGATGGATGTCAAATCATCATCTGTCGGGACTATATTGAATCATCCGTCGGGACTATATTTGATTATCCATCGAGTGCTACAATTTTCACTAAGTTAAATCTACTAATAGGTTTTGTTAAACTAATCATAATGTTCACAACATATTCCAACAATAATGCAGAAGCAACTCAATCTTCCAAAACTGAAGAGAAGCTCATGGATAAACAAAGTCCCAAGACACCTGTCAAAGAAACCAAGACTGAAGATGCAAGAAAGAAGAAGAAAAATAGAAATGGGAAAATTGGGATAAACAAAAACAATAATTTTGCTTATGTTGCAGATGCTCCAAGAAAGAAATGTGAAAAATGTGTCTATGTGAATCACCTAACTCGCCTTTGTAAAAAGGCAGTTAGCAAGCCAACTGAGGGAGCCTACAAATACAATGAAGCAGATGTAAATAATCCCTACTTATTCTGTGACAAGTTTGATTGCATTCCGTGCAACTTGAAAATGATTAAGAGTTTCCACAAACTGAGAGTAGACCTCAAAGAAACAAAAATTGGGTCTACACCGGAAAGGGAAAATGTAAAGCAGTCAATAAATTTTATTATAGCTAAAACTACTCATTCTACTTCTGCTAAATTAGTTAAGAAGAAGAAAGTACCCAACACTACTTGGGTTGCTAAACACACTTAAAACTCATTGTGTGCAGGGCAAAATAAAGAAAGTCATATGGATCATAGACAATGGATGTTCCAGGCATATGACAGGTGATAAGGCCCTGCTATCACAGTTTGAGGAGAGTTGTCCTTTTGGTGACCTTTGGAGACAACAACAAAGGATTCACAATGGGATATGGCAAAATTGTTTCTGGAAATATTGTCATTGATGATGTAGCACTGGTAGCTGGTCTTGAAGTGAATCTTCTAAGTGTTAGCCTATTTGCAGACAAAGGCTTTGAAGTTTTATTCAACAAAGAAGAATACACTTTTATCAGCAAGAAAACTGGCGAAGTAGCTCTGAAAGGAGCAAGGAAAAGAAGCTTATTTGTTGCAGACTTGGACTCAACAAATAAGGATGGAATTTGTTATTTCTACACGAAGGCATCAGAAGAATAAAGCAAGCTTTGGCATAAAAAGTTGTCTCGCCTAAATTTCAAGGCAATCAATACCTTGGTCAAAAAGGAGTTGGTAAGAGACATGCCTAAACTGGAGTTTGCTCAAGTTGAAGTCTGTGAAGCTTGTCAGAAAGGAAAAATGAAAAGATCAAGTCACAAGTCAAAAACTGTGAATTCTATAAGTGCACCATTGCATCTTATTCACATGGACCTATTTGGGCCAGTAAATGTCTTATCTATTTCAAGAAACAAATATGCACTTGCGATGGTGGATGATTTCTCAAGATACACTTGGGTAGAGTTCATGCACTCTAAAGATGAAACTCCATACATCATAATTGAGCACATCAAGAAGATAGAAAAACAGGTTGAATATCACAATTATGTAAAGAGATTGAGAAGTGATAATGGAACAGAATTCAGAAATACAACATTGATTGAATTCTGCAAAAACAAAGGCATTGTTCAAGAATTCTCAGCTGCTAGAACACCTCAACGAAATGGAGTAGTTGAAAGAAAGAACAAGACATTAGTTGAAGCTGCTAGAACAATGTTGCAAGATGCCAAGTTGCCAACAAGTTTTTGGGAAGAGGCTGTTAACACTGCATGCTATACTCAAAACAGATATCTCATTAAAAAGGCTCATGGAAAATCACCTTACTCAATCATGTCTAAGAGAAAGCCTACTATAAAACAACTTCATGTGTTTGGAAGCAAGTGTTACATTTTAAAAGACAACTCTGAATATGTGGAAAATTTTGACTCAAAAGTCTTTGAAGCAATTTTTCTGGGATATTCATTGGAGAGAACAGCCTACAAGGTTTATGTGATAGATCAAAAGAAGATTATGAAAAGCACATATGTGACTTTTAATGATGACAAGTGTCAAGGCTTGGAATGCCTTGATGATAATGAAGCTGAAGCCCTTGCATTTGAAAACCTAAACAATGATAGTGATTCTGATGGAGAAGATGAAGTTGATGCACAACAGATGATAAATGAAGAGTATACTGAACAAGAAAATCATGGGAATGGAAGCTCATCTCACGCACCTAAATTTGATAGCACAAACTCAGGAGGAGAAAGAGAAGAAGGATCTACCAGTCATATCAATTATGAAAATGATGAATGCACAAGTCAACAAACTCATATTAGGAAGTGAGATATAAGTCACACTAGAGAAGCAATTATTGGTGATCCTACTGCTGGTGTGAGAACTAGAAGTGCAACTGCTAATGAGTGCTTACATGCTTGTTTTCTATCTCAAGTAGAGCCTAAGAAAATTGATGAAGCTCTACTGGATCCTGATTGGATATCTGCCATGCAGGAAGAGCTGAATCAGTTTGAAAGAAACAAAGTTTGGGAGTTAGTTCTGGTACCAAAGAATAGAAGCATATTTGAAACAAAATGGGTGTTCAGGAACAAGATTGATGAAAATGGTGTAGTTACCAGAAACAAGGCAAGGTTGGTTGCAAAAGGCTACTCACAAGAAGAAGGAATTGATTATGATGAAACTTTTGCTCTAGTTGCAAGACTTGAAGCAATAAGGATTTTTCTAGCATTTGCTGCACATTCAAATTTTAAAGTGTATCAAATGGATGTCAATAGTGCCTTCCTAAATGGTGAGCTAGAAGAAGAGGTTTATGTGCAACAACCACCTGGCTTTGAAAATCCAGAATTTCCAGATTTTGTGTACAAGCTACTCAAGGCTCTACTAAAGTATGCACCTAGAGTTTGGTATGATACACTGTCAGATTTCCTACTTAAACATGGTTTTACCAGAGGTACTATAGACAAGACTCTCTTCTACAAGAAACATGGTGAATATATGATCCTAGTTCAGATCTATGTGGATGATATCATCTTTTGTTCTACAAATGAAAAGTTGTGCCAAAGATTCACCAAGCTTATACAGAGTGAATATGAAATAAGCATGATGGGGGAATTAAGTTACTTTCTTGGACTTCAAGTCAGTCAAAGAAGTGATGAAATCTTCATCAGTCAAACTAAATATGTTAAGATTTATTGATGAAGTTTGGCATGGTTAATTGTTCACCTGCATCTACACCCATGTCTACTGCAACAAAATTGGATGAAGATAAAAAGGGCAAGAGTGTAGATATCTCAAGCTATAGAGGGATGATTGGATCATTGCTTTATTTAACTGCAAGTAGACTAGACATCATGTTTGCTACATGTCTATGTGCAAGATTTCAAGCCAATCCAAAAGAATCACATTTGATGGTTGTGAAGAGGATTTTCAGATATTTGAAGGGGACTCCAAACTTGGGATTATTAAGGGAAATGGTTTTAAAACTTTTGGTTACACAGATGCAGATGCTGCAGGAAGTTGTTGTGCTCAAGTGCTTTGGATTAGAAATCAGCTAATGGATTATGGCCTAGTGTTACACAAAATACCTATCATGTGTGACAATACTAGTGCTATATCTATAGTGGCTAATCCAGTTAATCATTCTAGAACAAAGCACATTGATGTAAGGTACCATTTTATTAGAGAAGATGCTACAAATGGTACCATTGAGCTCATTTTTGTTCCAACAGAAAAACTAGCTAACATTTTTACTAAACCTTTGGATGAAGCAACTTTCACTAATCTTGTAGGTGAAATTGGAATGCTTAATTCTTCATCCTAAGGCAAGAACTTAGCTAATGTTTTGTAGCAGATTAATTTCTAATAAATCAACTTTTATTTGATTCAATTGGAAATTAACTGAAATATAAAGTATAAATATTTCAGAAATCTCTGCATATTTATTTTTCAAAATTCAAAATTCAACTTGGAATTTTTCAAATTCTAAGTAAACTGCTTAGTTGTTAATTTACATCTTTAATATGTAAAATTAACACAAGGCAGAATTACAGTGATCAAAAGTATATAGAGATCTGAGTTCTCGATAAGTCTAACTGACTTATCGACAAGTCATTTTAAGACTTCTCGAGTGAGTTCTCGATAAGTCAATTCACTGACTTCTCGAGTGACTTCTCGATAATCTTTATTATGACTTATCGATAAGTCCTTGTAGAGTTCTCTAGTAGTGTTAATTCACAGAGTTCTCTACAAATATAATTTTTAGACTTATCAACAACTCATAACTGAAATAATTTAAGTTAATAAATTATTTCGGTAAAATACTTTTGTAAAATTTATTCTAATTTTATTTTGAATTTATTCAAATAAAAGTTGGAATTAATTCAGTCCATTTCTGGACAAACTGGGTATTTATTTGACATCTTGATAAGTCAATTTTTAGTTCTCTTTAAGAGTAATTTTAAATGACTTCTCGATATGTAATTTCATTTATTAAAATGACTTCTCGATAGACTAATTCCAAACGTATATTTTTGAGTTCTCGACAATTTGCTTTTACTATAAATACCCAGACATCTTGATACATATACATACTTACAACTTTCAAGATCTCAAGTGACCTAGCTTTCAATCCAAAACCGATTTCTCTCTCGTTTTCACTCCTTTCTCACTAATTTCTTTTACCCGCTAGACTTCATATTCATATCAATGGCAGCCAACGATATTGTACCTTTCATCCCCAATGAGACTAACTTCCTTGCATTTCTGGATGCAAACCAAACACCTGAGATTTTCCAATGCTTTGTTAAGTTCCTTTCTGAGACCTACTGTGTAGGTGCTCTTACTGT
This sequence comes from Apium graveolens, assembly GCF_009905375.1. Taxonomy (NCBI): domain Eukaryota; kingdom Viridiplantae; phylum Streptophyta; class Magnoliopsida; order Apiales; family Apiaceae; genus Apium; species Apium graveolens. Next base: position 103,570,194 of record NC_133655.1, on the reverse strand, counting down.
TAATCATGTGTTGTATTTGGATATTTTAGGAGATTTTTGGAACACAGCAACAACAAGGACAATTGTGCATGAGAATCAACCTGCAACCATTGTGATAAATTACACAATCAAGGGACAACAGGTGGAGATTCTTAAGGATGATGTCAATAAGGCTTTGGCATTCCTACTGACAAACTGGTAGAGGCTCCAACTCAGAATGAGCTGAATGAATTCATGGACTTCATCAACTATTCTAAGAAGATTAACCTGGCCAACATGAACAAGAAACATCCAAGGAGGGAATGGTCATTTCTGTTTGACTTTGTGATAAGGGCATTCACATGTAGGAAGTCAGGGTTTGATAACATATCCAGTGTTGTCCAGAAGCTGGTTTACTCACTGGCCACCAACAAACAGATCAATATAGGACACTACATACTGGAGGAATTGATCACCAGGATAACAATGCCATTGGAATCAAGAGGTAAGGAAATTTTTCTACCTAGATTTATTATGTCAGCTTTAAACTATAAAGTTAATGACATATATCTGTTAGAATGAGTAAACAGGTCATTAATTGACAACTGTAAGCAAGTATCTAAAATTCTATTTGGATCACTTCTTACTAAGAATAAGGTTCCAATAAGTCTTAAGTTAACATTTTTCATGATTATAAGATTTAGGACTTATCCTTATTCTATGCCAGACATGAGAACTAGTGCAAGTCAACTTAGTGCAACAATGGTTCCTGAGCCTGTGGAAGCACAAACACTGGCACACCCACATGAACCTACACATGTTGAGCCTGTTCCTTCAAAACCATTGGTAGCTAGGAAACCAACTACCTCATCTTATCAAAAGGATGAGGTGAGTAAAAGGAAGAGAAAGGAGGTAACCTTAACAGTTATAACTGAGAGTGGTGTGGATCAAATAGAAACTGAGTCATCCTTGGTCAAGAGATCAAAGAAGAGTAAGAAATCTGAGATGACCACTCAAACCACCTTTGTATCCTCCCAAAAGGATACAGTTGTAAAAATGTGGACTAAACAGACTCTAGATATATCCTCTCAACAGGATGTGTTTATTGAAAAGAGCATTCACCCCAATGCACCTTATATAGAGTCTGCACAGCCTGCACCTGAAGAAATTCAAGTGTATGGTAGGAGAAATAAGGATGGCACACAGTGAGGGCACATCTTTTGAAGCTCCCTCATCCATTCAGGGGGAGCTTCCAGCACTCACATCTGAGCAACAATCTCTAATCTCTCAAATTTCTTCTCTACCTACAGCACTTGAATCCAATTCTCAAGTGCAAGCTAAATCAAGTGACTTGGTTCAAGATTCCTTTTTCACCACCCAGATACTACATTCAGATGGTGAGAGGCTACTAGCTGGGGTAGACCTTGATGATACCATCAAAAACTGGGGGATTCATCAGTTTTTACTGAAGACCCCATGGATGTCTCAAATGCACCTTCATGTGCAAATCAGCCTTCACAGGCTGTTAGGTTTGAGGGTACTACTCCTGAGGGGGAGCTATCTAAATCCTCTCCAATTCAATTGGAGGTTCCTCATGTAGGAAAACTCCCCTCAAAATTCTAGCAGAAATTACATTAGCAGTTGATGCTAGGAGTACACTTGCCAATGATCCTGCTATGGGGAAGGAAAGTTTATCACATTCAAGTGACAGGGCTCTACAAAAAGCACAAGGGTTTGAGACTGGTGTACATGACAGTAACCCAGTCAAATCCCCTCCAATTCAATTGGAGGTTCCCACTTTATGTGAGGAACAACAACTTGTCAAAACCACAGAGCAATCTGTGAGTAAAACTGTGACTTTAGTCACAAGTGGTTATGATCTCTCACAACAACCATCAACCTCATAAACTCCACAACCACATCTTGTCTCTAACTGGCTCCAACAAGTTGCACCTCAATCAAATCTTGAAGAGTTCAGGGTGGATCAGCTTGCAGGCCTAGCACAAATCTCTCAACAATTGCTAACTTCTGACATGTCTAACCAGGACTATCAAGCAATTATACTCTCCTATCAATCAGATGTCCAAGCACAATAAGACAAAATTGTTAATGAAGATGAACATGATGGCAACTGTGATGCTTGGCTGAACAAGGACTATAATCTGGAGATGAAGGATGTTTTAGCTAGGTTCAGGGAAGATTATTTGACAATTTTGGGCAGCAATTCTAAGGCACTGACACCTGGTGAAGTCTATGATACAGTCAATGAAGTTTCAAAGGCTCAACTAAAAGCTTTCCATCTCTTTGGAAAGGCACTAGAACTGAGATTGACTGGTCATGAAGACAGGATCAGAAAGCTGGTGAAGGATAAAATGGATGAGATTATACCATCTCAAGTACATATCACTTTCAAGTTCAAGCATTTTGCTGATCAAATATCAAGGATGGATCTTACTACCATTGAAAAGAAAGCCAAAAATCTCAAACAATCCTTCATCTCTCTTCATACAGTGCTCCAACAGCAAATCACTCATTCAAATAACACAAAAAGTCAAGCTGGAACAACTTCATCAAAGTAGATATGAGCTTTCAGCTTTGCTCATGGATGGTATCAAACAAACTGTAGAAGCATCCTTTGGCCCCTCATCATCTACTAGCTCTTCTCAACCTGCATCTACTTCAACAAATCTTCAAATTCAAGCACTTCAACAACAAGTCTCTACACTGCAAACATCAAATGATCATCTCACAGCTCAAGTGCATGCTCTCACCACACCGGTGCAGAGTCAACATGAAGACATCTAATCCTTCATGGACTCTCACAAACACCTACAAATGCAAAATTCAGTTACTTTGGGGGTCATCATGGGTAAGTTTAATATTCCATTGCATGCACTACCTGAAGCTGTGAGGCCTGAAATCTCTACTCCCTTTCTTATGCCTGCCAACAAAGACTAAGGGGGAGATAAAGGCTAGGCTATGAAGATCATCAACTCAAACAGTCCAAGCTGCTGAACAGGGAAAAACTCAAGAAGTTGACACTGGCATGAAGAGGCTTATTAAAGCAGCTGAGGGACCTAGTCTAAGCAAGGAATTTGATGAACTGCTTAAAGCACTCAGGGCTTCCCTCAATGACAATTTCTTCACTTACAAGAAAGCCTTGGACAGGACAATAAACTCAATAAAGGTGATCTTAGTGAAAAGAGACAACTTTCAGGAAAGAAGGATAGTGGTCAAGATAAATGACTCTGGGGTAGATAGATGTATGCAGGTGTCCCTCAATTATCTCATCTCTAGGAGGGCATCTGAGTTAGACATTCTAATAAGCAAAGTTAGAATGGTGATTCGTGAAGACACTCTCTTGCTAAATAAATTGAAGAACGCACAAGTGGATGCTTTTCCAGAAGCTTATCTATAGCCTAGCAAGGGAGTGGCATACATCTGTTCTACCACCAAACACTTCAAACACTTCCATATTCCTAAGGAGTGTGTCATGGCCAACAAGAAACTCATCATGATTCTGGAGACTGAGTTGAAAGCAAAAAGAAACAAAACGGTTGAAGATGAGGAGATGATCAAGCTGTTGAAAAGATATATGAGAAATCCTGAAGCAAACTTGCCTAAAACTCAAATCAACAAGAATAATTTGGATGATGATGAGCAGAAGAAAGATGATCAAAAATCTTCTGGCTCAAATCCATGTCAATCCAGTAAGGCAGCTGGAAGCAAGGGTGGAGAAAAGAAGAATGATGAGAAGAAGAGAGGAAGTGAGAGGAGAAGTAAAAAGAATCATAATGGCTCAGAACCACACCAAACCCTAAAAATCCAAACACAACTAGCTCAACCCTCAAAGTCAACAATCTCAACCATCAAACCACCTCAAATCTCTAAGCCTAAATTTCTATACAAGCAAACTGTTAACTCTTTCCTAAAAATTTCAATCACCATAAGCCAAACATCTCTAAAGAAAATCTCAGTCCTACCTTCTGTCAAACCATCACACAAAACTCATTTCAAGACTGTTGGGAGAAAACCTAAGAAGGCCAAGTCTACTGAAAAAGTAAGTTGCTGAAAGGGCCATCTGGAACTGCTTTAAGCAAATTGACTTTCTACCTTTAAATTGGTGCATCTCAGATGAAGATTATTTCCAACAACTAGCTGAAGAAATAGTTAGAGTCTGGGTTGTATCTTTAAGGGAAGTTAGAATTTAATATGAAGATGGGTCCTTCACCTTCCTTGGCTATGATTTAGTGGATTCTCTTTCTCCCACAGAAATTAAGAGAATGATAAGTTTACTAAAGGACAAGGACACTATTACAAGGGCATGAAGATCAGTTCTAGCTGAATGGTTGATTACAAGGGAGGAAAGAAGAAAAAGAAATAAGGCTGAATATGAAGAAAGAGTGAGGAAATATGATGAGGAAATTGAGATGTTCATAAAAAGATCAGAAGAGCTCAAGGCCAAAGGAATGAGCAGAATCTCTAAGGATGGGAAATTTCTAAATATTAAAGCTGGTGGATTCTCAAGATTTAGGATTGATTTACTAGACAGTGGTTATCCAAAGGCAGCAAGACAAAAACTTGTAGAAGCTCTCAGTGGGATACCTATTATAGAAGAACTTGAAATTCTTGATTACTTAAAGGATCTCCTTAAAGAAGAAGCAGATTTAAAAACTGCCATTACCTGATACTTGTAGCCATTTAAACTTTATAAATCTCCTAATGTATAAAAGTTGTAATTCTGTCAAGTTTTATGTATTAATTTCATTTTCCATTATAACTTGGGGTTAGTCTTGTTAACATGCATGAATTTGTGTTAAGCAATCTTCTCACAAATTGGGGGAGATTGTTGTGGAAGACATGCATGTACTTTAACAAGACTAAGTCAAATTGACAGCCCTAAGTAAGTTGTATTGTAATCTTAATTTGTATTTTGTACTTGTAACATTTAAAGTCTGTAAAAATGTCTAAGGTGTAGACTTGAGTCTTCTTCTGGTCCTTTGTTAGTTGTAACAATTGAGATAAAAAAATTCTTGTATTCTCTCAAGATAGAAGCTAAGCTCTTTAACAACAAAGAGCCTAGAAATTTTGTAGCAAAACATTATTAATTTTAATATAAAATTAAGTGAGTTTTGAAAGATCTGTGTTCTTTATTATTGCATGTTTAATTTGTGCATTAACACATTTCACTATAAGATTTGTTTTACTTTGTTCACAACCAAAACTGTTCAAGAAAAGCTTAAAAAGACAAAACACACATTCACCCCCCCTATGTGTGTAATTCATTACCTAACAAAACTTTTCATTAAAAAAACAACCTATGTAAAACACTATATGAAATAGTATTTTGGGATCAAAACGCTACATGATGTAGTGTTTTAGTGCCAAAATACTACATCATGTAACGTTTTGGCTATTAATATATAAAAAAAGTAAAACTAATAACCTTACATAGAGTAGCGTGTGACTTTAAAATCAAAAAAAAATACAAGACGCTTTATCGTCTAGTTTTTTGGGTTATTTTTATAACTCTACATGATGTAACGTCTTGAAGGGACATTTTAGACTATTTTTTTCCAAAAATGGCATTTTAGACCATTTTTTACGTAAAAGTGACAATTGGAGCCAACGCCCAATAATATTTTAAATTACTCAACTAATACAAACAGCTCTCAGTTGAAGCGTCAAAAGATCAATCATCATTTTTGTTAAATATATTTGATAATGTCATGGCTAATATGATTTATGTTTAGTTTTCAGATCTTATTTAAACAGGATAAGTCAGTACTTACTGGAAGTCAGGACTTAAGGATATCAGTACTTATATTATCAGGAGATAATCATCAGAAGATGGATATCAGAACTTAAGTGCTGAAGGACGTTCAAGATAAGGATAGTAGCTGATTAAAGAAAAAAAGATCGAGATAAACATAAGAAGAGATATGCATGAAGAAGGAATTCTATGAAGAATAGAATACTTGGAAGAAAAGATATCTGATTGATATATTTTAGGAAGCAGAATTTCTATTCCATATCAATTAGCGATTATCTTGTAACTGTGTAGTATATAAACACAGACATAGGGTTTACACTATAAGTGTTATCATATTCGAGAAGATTATTCATTGTAACCCTAGCAGCTCTCGTGATATTTGTTCATCACTGAGAGGTAACAGTTCCATACTGTAACAGAGTTTATTGTTTCAATAAAGTTTGTTTTCTGTTACTTGAAATATTAAAAGTTCGATTTGATTGTATTTTTACACTGTATTCACCCCCTCTACAGTGTGTGTGACCTAACAAGTGGTATCAGAGCCTATCGGTTAACGCACATACAGTTAAAGATCCAAACACAATCATGTCTGACACAGAAACTCCAACTAAGCCTACCAAAACTGAAGAACCTCCAAAGACACAAATTCAAAGTCGCTATGAAACCATCAGAGTTCCCATACTGAGACCATCTGAATATGCCATATGGAAGGTGAGGATGACCATGTTTCTGGAAGGTACAGATCCAGAATATCTTGATAGAATCAAGGAAGGACCTCACAAACCAACCAAGCTCGTTGTTGCAGTTGCAGGTGAAGCAGCAAAGACCGTACCAAAGGAGAAGAGTGATTATACTGCTGAAGATATCGCATCAATTGCTAAGGATGCTAAGGTACGACACTTACTGCATAGTGCCATTGATAATGTAATGTCAAACAGGGTAATTAACTGCAAGACTGCTAAGGAGATATGGGATGCTCTGGAAACAAGGTGTCAGAGAACCGATACAATTAAGAAGAACAGGAAGACAATACTCACTCAAGAGTATGAACACTTTGACTCAAAGGCTAATGAGTCATTGACTGATTTATATGATAGATTTGTCAAACTCTTGAATGATTTGTCATTGGTTGATAAGAAGTATGATCTTGAAGATTCAAACCTTAAATTCCTGTTAGCTCTTCCTGAATGCTGGGATTTGAAGGCAACAACAATAAGAGACAACTACAATCTTGATGAAACAACTCTTGATGAAATTTATGGAATGTTCAAGACTCATGAACTTGAGATGGAACAAAGAAGCAAGAGGAAAGGAGGAAAGTCAAGGACAGTTGCTCTTAAGGCTGAAGAAGAATCCCTCAAGGCAGCTACCTCAAGGAAAGACAAGGGTAAAGCTCTTTTCATAAAGTCTGATACTGAGTCATCAAGTTCTGAAAGTGATGATGACTCAGATTTTGAAAGCTTGCCTAAGACTGATGCTGATGAGGAGATGATGAAGCTGTGTGCTCTTATGGTGAAAGGGATCACAAAGATTGCATACAGGAAGTTCAGGAAGGGAAAGAAGTTTTCCAGGAAAGGCACAAGTTCTGATAAAAAGAATTTCAGAAGATCTGAGGGCAGAGGAGGAAAGTCTGATAGAGGAGATTATACCAATGTCAAATGCTATAACTGTGGTGAAAAAGGCCACATATCTCCTGATTGCAAGAAAGTGAAGGGTGACAAAGGCAAGGCTCTGGTCACAAAGAAGAAAAGCTAGACAGACACCTCAGACTCTGAAAGTGAGGAGAACTATGCTTTGATGGCAAATGCTGATAAAGAAAGTGCTGAGAGCAGTTCTGAAGCTGCTGAAACAAAGGTACCTCAGACTACTTATGCTTTTCATACTGATGATATTAATGAGTTGAGAAGATATCTTAAAACCATGTTTGTTAGTTATAGAGATCAAACTTTAATATGTGAAAGATTAACTTCTGAAAATCTTGCTTTTAAGAAAAGAAATGATTTCTTAGAAAAAGAGTTAGTTATGTTCCATCAAACTCAGAAGGATAGAGATGATACTTTTTATGTTAGGGATGAAGTGCTAAAAATGAATGAATCTCTAAAAACTGAGTTAGAAAAGGAAAGAGAGATTATCAGGACTTGGACTAACTCTGGCAGAACAACTCAAAATTTGCTAAGTAGTGAAAATTGGAAAGAGAGCTTAGGTTATGGAGAGGATAAGAATGATAAAGGAACTGTAGAAATTAAGCCTGTTGTTAAGCAAAAGCCAAAGTTAAAACCTGTTAAGTTTGTAACTGTAAAGTCTGATAATGAGAAATCAGAAGTTAAAGAGGAATTAACTTCTGACAAACTTAAACAGGAAAAGACAGCTGAAGTAAATATAGGCTTAATGATTAAGAAGCAGCTTAAGCATAAGCTGAAAGATGTTAAGAATATAAACAAGGTAAAATCACCTCGGAAAAATAGGAATGGAAAGGAAGGTGTGAATAAAAGCAATGATTATAAACCTGTTCCTGATGCTCCTAAGAAAACATGTCATAACTGTGGAAGTTCTAACCATCTGGCTTCTTTTTGCAGGAAGAATAAGAACATAAACTCCTTACCTTCAAAATCAGGAGTTAAGAGTCAGTCTGTTAGATATAAACCACAAAATCCTTGTTTTCATTGTGGTAGTTTATGGCATTCCATTTATACTTGTAAGGAATATCATAGTTTGTACTATGATTATTATCAAATAAAACCTTCTTTGAAGAAAGTTTCCATTGTTCCTTCTAGTGTAAATTCTGATTCAAAGTCTGATAGTGTAAGTTCTGATAAGAAAAATGTTAACATAAACTCTGATGCTAAATCCGCTGCAAATGTTAACAAACTTAATAAGGCCAAAGGATTCAAGCAAGTCTGGGTCCTTAAAACTAATCATTAGTGGTCTTTGTGATTGCAGGGCAACAGGAAAAATATTCTAGTTCTGGACAGTGGATGTTCAGGACATATGACTGGAAATAAAGCCCTGCTATCAGACTTTGTAGAGAAAGCTGGCCCAAGTGTTTCTTATGGAGATGGCAACATTGGAAAAACATTGGGATATGGCAATATTAATCTTGGGAATGTCATCATTAGAGAAGTAGCTCTGGTCTCAGGACTTAAACACAATCTGCTGAGTATAAGTCAAATCTGTGACAGAGGTTATCATGTTGATTTCTTTGAAGAACACTGTGAAGTTGTGAGTAAATCCAAAGGCAAAGTTGTTATAAAAGGAGACAGGCGTGGTAACATTTATGAAGCTAAGCTTTCAACAAGTACTGATGGTTCTGCAATCTGTCTGATGAGAAGAAAGCTGGAATTGGCACAAGAAACTCTCTCATTTAAATTTCAACAATATAAATGAACTAGTCAAGAAAGATCTTGTGAGAGGACTGCCAAAGTCAGTATTTGCTCCTGATGGCCTTTGTGATTCTTGTCAGAAGGCCAAATAAAGAAAATCTTCATTCAAGAGCAAGACTGAATCATCAATTCTTGAGCCTTATCATCTACTACATGTTGATCTATTTGGTCCAGTGAATGTCATGTCTATTGCAAAGAAGAAATATGCGTTGGTCATAGTGGATGAGTTCACCAGATACACATGGGTGTATTTCTTGCACACAAAAAGTGAAACTGCATCTATCTTGATTGATCATATCAAACATCTGGATAAATTGATCAAAGATTCTGTGAAAACCATAAGGAGTGATAATGGCACTGAGTTCAAGAATTTGATAATGGAAGAGTTCTGCAAAAACCATGGAATTAAGCAGGAATTTTCTGCTCCTGGAACTCCACAGCAAAATGGAGTTGTTGAAAGGAAGAATAGAACTCTCATTGAAGCTGCACGTACAATGCTTGAAGAAGCAAAGCTTCCAACCTATTTCTGGGCTGAAGCTGTGCAGACTGCTTGTTTTACTCAAAATGCAACACTCATTAACAAGCAAGGAAAAACACCATATGAGATGGTGAAGAAAAAGAAGCCATATCTGAAGTTCTTTCATGTATTTGGATGCAAGTGTTTTGTTCTCAAGACTCATCCTGAACAGCTATCTAAATTTGATCTAAAAGCTGATGAAGGAATCTTTGTTGGATATCCACTTTCCACAAAAGCCTTTAGAGTCTATAATTTGAGAACAATAGTGGTCATGGAATCTATCAATGTCTCTTTTGATGAAAAGAATATTACTGGTCTTGAAGATTTTATTGATCATGATCAGCTGAGATTTGAAAATGAAGACTCAAGTTCTGATACTGAAAATCCTGACAGTCTAAGTCCTGATACTGTAAACTCTGATGGATTAAACTCTGATGTTATTGAAACTGTGGTGACTACGCCAAAGGAAGATGCACCTATGCAGGGGGAGCATCAGAAAATGAAAATGAAGACATCATGGATCATGGGGGAGCATCCAGTTCTAGAGAAAACCTTCCATCTGCAAGGAAGTGGACTAAATCACATACACCTGATTTGATAATTGGAAATCCTGATGCAGGTGTCAGAACTAGAACATGTACTTCAAACGAATGTCTTTACAATTATTTTCTCTCTCAGACTGAGCCAAAGAAAGTGGAAGAAGCTCTTCAAGATGCTGATTGGGTGCAAGCAATGCAGGAAGAGTTAAATGAATTTGAAAGAAACAAAGTCTGGACCCTAGTGCCAAGACCAAAGAATAGATCTGTTGTTGGTACAAAGTGGGTGTTCAGAAAAAAAACTGACAGTGATGGCATAATTACAAGGAATAAGGCAAGGCTGGTTGCAAAAGGATATTCTCAATAAGAGGGAATTGATTATGATGAAACATTTGCACCAGTTGCTAGGTTAGAAGCCATAAGGATATTTTTGGCTTATGATGCTCACAAAAAGTTTACTGTCTTTCAAATGGATGTGAAAAGTGCTTTTCTCAATGGAGAATTGGAGGAGGAAGTATATGTTGAACAACCTCCAAGCTTTGTAGACTCCAAACATCCAGATTATGTCTACAGGCTTGATAAAACACTTTATGGACTTAAGCAAGCTCCTAGAGCATGGTATGAGAGTGGATTCAACAAAGGGACTATAGACAAAACGCTGTTCTACCTCAACCATGGAAAGGACTTACTTCTGGTCCAGATTTATGTTGATGATATCATTTTTGGGTCTACAAATGACAGACTTTGCAAGAAGTTTGCCAAACTGATGCAACCAAGGTATCAGATGAGTATGATGGGGGAACTTAGCTATTTTCTGGGCCTTCAAGTCAAGAAGAATGAAGAAGGCACTTTTATTTGTCAAACTAAGTACACCAGAAACTTGTTGAAGAAATTTGGAATGCAAGATTGTTCAAGTGCATCCACTCCCATGGCCACTGCAACAAAACTGGATAAGGATACTGGTAAATTAATAGATATTACTGATTACATAGGTATGATTGGCTCTCTATTCTATCTAACTGCTAGTAGACCTGATATCATGTATGCTACCTGTCTTTGTGCAAGATTTCAAGCAGATCCAGGAGAACCTCACTTAACAGCTGTGAAAAGAATTTTCAAATATCTTAAGGGAACAGCTGATCTGGGATTATGGTATCCCAGAGAATCAGATTTTAAACTAATAGGTTACTCAGATGCAGATTTTACAGGTTGCAAAATTGACAGGAAAAGCACAAGTGGAAGCTGCCAATTTCTTGGAGGCAGATTGATTTCTTGGTTTAGCAAGAAACAAAAGTCAATTTCCACATCAACTGCAGAAGCAGAATATATTGCTGCAATAAGCTGTTGTGCACAGATTCTTTGGATGAAGAATCAGTTACTGGATTATGGGTTAACATATTTCAAAATCCCTATTTACTGTGATAATCAAAGTGTTATTGCTATGACAGGTAATCCAGTTCAACACTCTATGACAAAGCACATCAGCATCAGGTACCACTTCATCAGGGAACATGTAGATGAAGGTACAGTGGAATTGCACTTTGTTCCAACAGATCAACAACTAGCAGATATCTTCACAAAACCATTGTGTGAAGCTACTTTTACAAGATTGGTAAATGAACTTGGAATGGTTTCAGGTTCTTTCTCTAAATCTGCTTAGTTTTGTTCTGTTGCATCAGACTTTATGATCAGTATTTACAGAATTCAATCTCTTTGTGTATTCTGTGCTTAATTAAAAAATATGTTTAAGTATTGACTGTTGTCTGATCAATGTTTCTAAACTCTGATAGTGATATGTCTGTTTAGGTAACTATTCAATCCTATGAGGATAACTGTGCTAGATGCTGACCTAGTAGTCTTCAATAAACAAGGGATCCCATGTAAGAAGTAATTATTTCTGTGGAAATCTATTAAAACAAGCAAATTCTGATAATTGAGCTTAGTTGAGTTTACTTTGTCTATCTTATTACTAAGTCTCAAACTAGAATAATGCTACTCATCTGTTAAGTTCTGATGCTAGTAAATCTGTTGAATGAACTAAGTGCTGATAAACCTCACTTATCAAGAGAAAAAGAAAGCGAAACAAGGATTAAAAATCAGGTACTCCTTTGAGATCTAGAGTAAAAATGTGGAAGAGAAGACCCAAGTGCATTGCTGGTATTAAGTAATATGCATCAGAAAAGCAAATAAAATATTTTCTTGGTGACTTTTCACACTCTATGATTACTGGAGAAATACTCTGATAATAGCATAAATTCTGATAAGCAGTCGTGACTCACTTACACTGAGAAGCCACTGTAAAAAGAAATTTAAAAAGATGCACAAAATTAGCACACAATAGTTGAGGTGGACTCAAGCATGAACTCATTCAACAGTAAGTTTCAGGATAATGACAGCTCTTTAGCAAAGTTTTAGTTATGCCTTATTTCTAAGATGTACTGAAGTGAATCAAACTTTACTCTTTGTCTGATATTTAGCTTAATGCACACACTAACCACTCCATATGAATGATGAAAATCACTGTGGTGATCTATGTTGTTTTAGATGAACAGTCATTGTGTCACAATGCACAAATTCTGAGGACAAGTTCTGATTGCATGTTCTGATGATTAAGTTCTGAAGAATATAAATCAGAATTTGTGTGAGGACTTACTAAGATAGGCATTTCTTTTTCGAGTTAAGTAATTATGTTTTGATGACTGTTAAGTTATGATATAAGTCTAAGTTCTGATATTACAGTCTGATTCTTTACTTGACTTATTTGTGGATAAAATTTAACAACAGTCTCAGTTTAAACCAGAATATGTTGAAGTGGAAGATTAATAGTCACTATAGTTAGGGATAGTGGTACTCGTACATGAACAGTCAACTTTTACTTGCTTCTTGTGCGCATTAAACCATGTTTTCTCTTTCCAATGAATGTTTTTCTTTTTCCAAGTCTGGGGAGACGAGGTAGAATTAATTCTACCTGTAAGCATTAAATTTCCTTGCGTCTCCTGGCATTCTCTTGCCTATAAAAACAACCACTTCACATCACCCTTCTCATCAACTCTTTTATCACAAACTCACCTTCATACTTTTTCTATCAAAAACACCATGGTCAGATACAATATGTTTTTGAACTACGAAACCTTCAACATGGAGTTGAGCTGTGCTGATTGGCAGCAGGAATGGCACGTCACTGCCATTCCTGATGAGATATGGGACTCTGTTCCCCAGGAGGTACTTACCCAACTCATGTTCTTCTATATGGATTACCATCGCCATCTGGAGCGATTGGAGGAGGAAAGGCTGGAAGCTCTCCGCCAGCAAGAGCGAATCATACGACTCGCTATTCTGTTTGTCGAGAGTAGGAAGAAGAAATGATTTATTTTCTTCTTCCTGTTTTTCTTCATCATCAGCCTTGCCCTGCTTCTTGAGCTAGGACAAAGGCTGTTGACGTTAGGTTTAGCAGCTTAGGGAAATCTTGTACAAGTTCTGATGTAATTTAAATTTCATGAATGTATTCTCTTGATATATTAATGAAATTTGTTTTTGTTTCAAGATCTTGTCTCTGAGATATTTTGTAATGCATTGATAAATCCTGATACATATTCATATTCTGATGACCATATAAATTCTGTTTTAACTTAAGTTCTGATTTTATTTTATCAGTACTTGCTCATCTGATTTATTATGGTCATTTTCACTCGGATTTTTTTTCAGAATATTGATGTTGCAGTGAAAAATAATTAAATAAGTGGGAACAGTTTCAATTTTGAATTAAAACTGTTTCACCTTGATTAATGGAATAACTTGGTAAGTGGAACGGTTTTTCCTTGAAAAACTGCAAGTGGGTAAGTAATGATTACTGTTTTCTCGTGCCCATTAACTATTCGTTTTTACTGCATATCTGACAGGTGTCAAACGGTTACATTTTTTTCAAAAGTATAAGTAAGACAGAGAGAGGATTTTTTAATCTTTTATTTCCTTTCACACTTTTTCTCTCTATTTGCTTTTACTCTCTTTCTTCTTCTAACGTTGGTTTTTCATATAGACATTCTATCAAACACCTAACAGGCACTTGAACCTCTTGATTAATTTCATGGCACCAAAGGATTTAATCATAGATGGAGCTAAATTTGTTCCAAACAACTATGCTGCAATTCTTGATAACGCTGAAGCTCCGTCTGAATTGCATTTTGTGCAAGACCTTCTTGCACACAGTGAAATCGGGTATGCATTGACCCAACCTTCCGTCTTCTCAAGCCAACAAGTTCTGACACTTTGGAGGACTGGAACCTTTGGTAATGGTGGTCCAAATGGTACTCCTAGTATTGTTTTCGAAGTGGGTGATTCTCAATATGCAGTCACTCCTGGTACAATACGTAAGGCTCTACATCTCCCAGAAGGATGTACTTTTTCAATTCCAGAGGAATCAGCTCTTCAGGAGTTAATGGCCAGTTTGGGGTATGAACAGAGTTTGGCAAAGCTTGGGCAGTTGAAACGGGCTCATATCAGAAGAAATGGAGCTTCTTCTTCGACTGCATCACTAAAGCTTTTGGGAATAAGTGTTCGAATTTTGATGCCATCCCCATAATAAGTCAGCACATCGGGTATGCCATTATAAACCAAACTCATTTTGATTTTGCAACGGCTATAATTGGTTTTATTGGGGATAGGATGACAGAGGATAGGAATGTTGTCTACTTTGCTAGATTTTGTCAACTTATATATACTTTTTGTACTGATGAACCTCAACTCATCAGTACCTCAACTCCACCTTTTAAAGTTGCAAAACGATACTTTAATGACCTGGTACATGCTGACACTAAGAAACCAGTGGTTAGACCTTTACAGATTCCTCAGTCTGTAAAACAGATCTTAGTAAATGTTGATCCTGATACTTATAAATCTGTTTATCATGATGTCCATCCAACAACAACCTCCCACACACCACAACAACCATCAGCACCTACCACCCATACTACTCAACCTACACTAAGGCAATATCTTAGATCATATCTCTCAACTTCACAGACAGTTCAACCCTCATCCTCAGAACCTCCTGTGAAGCCTTCATCTTCCAAGCCTAAGAGGACAAAGATTGTTCCTCAAACATTTCTGAAGAGAAGGAGGATTGTTTTGAGAGATGAGTCTGACAGTGAGGAACAGGTTTCTACATCAGAACCTGTTGTCCAAGAAGCTGAGAAAGTGACTTCTCAGAAGGATTCTGGAATTGGGGGATCTAGACTTCTCAAGAGGCTTAGAAGAATGACTGTTCCTGACACTCCCAAGGAATCCATATCTACAAAGAGATACAAGAAACAGAGGGCAAAAAGGCCAGTTTCAGATGATGAAGAAGTAGCAGCTCAGAAAGGAGATCAGGAATCTCTGATCTCACAAGAAAAGGAATCTGCTAAAGTCACTACTTCTCCATCAACTCCAACTCAGGATGCTGTTACTGAAAAGGCCAACAAACCATCTGTGTCTCCTGTTCAAAAGTCTGTATCTCTTGTTAATATAGGCACATGTGTTGATATTGATATCCAAAACTTGGTTGTGCCTGAAGTAATTCTCTTAGAAGCTCCAACAGCAACTAATCCATCAACAACACCTGTTACTGATGCTGCTCAAACTCCAGAATTATCTACTACACCTTCTCTGCATCTAGATGCTGATGATCAGAATATAGGTGAGCATCAGGATATGGCTGTTGATCAGAATTTGGAACCAGATCAGCAATTAGAGGATGCTGAAGCCTCCATTGCTACTCACACTGTTGTTCTATCAGAAGATACTGATTCTGTAAGTTCTGATGCTGCAAATGCTGGAGATACTGGTGATGCTGCTCTACAAGCAGATACTGATGAAGCAGGTCCTTCAGGACATGCCCCTCAACAAACAGTTCTTAAATCTAAACTTGTTAAGAAGTTTGTTACCAGAGAAGCATCAGTGCCTTGGAGTGACACTCCTGCTGGTCAGGAGTGGACTAAGGAATGGAACTCAATTACTTGTGTTCCATCTGCAAAGAATCTGGCTGAGCAATTGACAAAAGCTGATGAAATGTTAAATACTGATGATTTCAAAACCCAGCTTAGAGTCACTGCATTGAGTACTAAACATCTTCAAGGTCTTCATTCAACTACTCATGCAGAGCTTCTCAAGATTCAGGAAGAATTCATCAAACGGGAACAAGTTCAAAAGATTGATAAGAAAAAGTTCTTCCAACCTACCTTTGACAGGATTGCTTATATTGAGAAGACTCAAGAGAAACAACAAGCTCAGATTGATGATATTCTGCAAAATCAAGCTTCTCAGCAATCTCAACTTAGTGAAATCCAAGCCTCAGTGGAATTTCTTGTCTCTCTTCTACTACTTGCTGATGCCAAAAAGGGGGAGAAAGTAATTAAGTCCAAATGCAAGACTGCCAAGACATTGAAAGGGAAGGATGATGAAAAGGATGATCAAGGAAACTCTGGAATGGGTGGAGGTCATAGTCAAGGTAGAGGTTTCTCATCAAAAAAAGCTGAAATCATAAGTTATAGGACAAGTTCTGATACTGGGAAAAGAATTAGTTCTGCTACTGGTAAAAGGATAAGTTCTGATGAACTTTTAGATCTTGATGAAGAAATGTCAAGACAGTTATTTCTTCGGGAAAATCCAGGAATGGACTTGGAGAGTTTAATGGAAGAAGAAGCCAGACTTAAATCAGAGAAAGTCACATCTAAATCTGAAGCTTCTGGTAAAAAGACACTTCCAAAACTCAAAGGCATTGTGATAAAAGAAAGGACAAATACTGAAGCAACATTGGTTAAATCACAACCGCAGATAGATCCAAGATCCAAGGGTAAAGAAAAGGTTGGTGAACCTATCAAGGTTTATGTGCCTCCTGAGAATGAAGAAATCACTGATGAAAAGGATGATCTTGCTCTAACTTCAAGAAAAGTTCTTAAAACAACCTCTGACATGGCTCAGGTTGTTCAGAGTCAAGAGACAGTAAGTTCTGATATTCCAAATAAGCAAGTAACCTCTGACATAGCTCAAGTTAACTTGATATCAGAAGATAGATCAAAGATAGTCCTACCAGGATTCACTAAAGCAAAACAGACTCAACCTTTGAAGACTGCTGCAAGTGGTTTTGAAGCAAGAGTAGTTACTGGAAAGGAAGCAAGAGATAAAACTGGATTGGGAAGTGCTGATAAAAGAAGAATACAGAACACTACCAATGATCCAACTTCCTTGAGTGAACTAGGTATTGGAGCAACTCCTGAGAGATTGAATCAACTGGAATCTGTACAAATGGTTTACCATACCTACTTGAAAGAACACATCTTGTTGTACTTCATGACAGATGGTAGGGTTTATCATATAAGGCAAAATGCCATTCCATTGAAGTATTTTGAAGAACTAGAGCATGTACTATTCTTACTTCAAGTGAATGACAGATTGACAGAAAGTGCTGCAAACTATTTGAAGATCAGATTAAGAGACAGAAAAGGCTTTATTCTGTTAAGTCTGACAGCACATATGTTCCAAAGTACAGAGATCACAAGGGTTATATAGTTGAAATGAAACCCAACACTGCTCAAATTATAACTACCTTTCTGGGTTACAGGGCTGTGGAATTCAATCTTGAGTCTGATAAAGCTTATTTGATTAGACTAGATCAGGATATAAGAAAAGCAAAGATTAATGATCTCAGGGCTGCAATCTTTTAAATTGGTGAAGATAATGCAGAGCTTAAAGATGCTAAAAGGAGAATGATTGATGAACTTAGATATGCTGAGAGATGTTTGTTGAAGAACTATCTCAGAACAACTCCTGACATCAGAGAGATCAGAAGATGAAGCCAAGTCAAGATCTACAACTGCTTAAATTCTGATATTTGTACAGACTGAAGTTTTTATCAGAAGTTAAAGATTGGTAAAGCTTTAAGGACTGTAAGTTGTAGTTATCTAGTCTAATTCTCATGCATTTGTACTTAATGTTTTTGACATCATCAAATATCTGTTAAACTTGTATATTTTGCTAATTTACAAGTTGGGGGAGATTGTTAGATATATTTGATAATGTCATGGCTAATATGATTTATGTTTAGTTTTCAGATCTTATTTAAACAGGATAAGTCAGTACTTACTGGAAGTCAGGACTTAAGGATATCAGTACTTATATTATCAGGAGATAATCATTAGAAGATGGATATCAGAACTTAAGTGCTGAAGGACGTTCAAGATAAGGATAGTAGCTGATTAAAGGAAAGAAGATCGAGATAAACATAAGAAGAGATATGCATGAAGAAGGAATTCTATGAAGAATAGAATACTTGGAAGAAAAGATATCTGATTGATATATTTTAGGAAGCAGAATTATATTCCATATCAATTAGCGATTATCTTGTAACTATGTAGTATATAAACACAGACATAGGGTTTACACTATAAGTGTTATCATATTCGAGAAGAGTATTCATTGTAACCCTAGCAGCTCTCGTGATATTTGTTCATCACTGAGAGGTAACAGTTCCATACTGTAACAGAGTTTATTGTTTCAATAAAGTTTGTTTTCTGTTACTTGAAATATTAAAAGTTCGATTTAATTATATTTTTACACTATATTCACCCCCTCTACAGTGTGTGTGACCTAACAATTTTAAAGCTTATGAATAATTAAACACTTAATTGTTCACAAATTTCAAAATATCGATTAGCCACTTCAATTCATTTTAAAAAATATGTATCTTTTTAATGTTTTTCTAACATTTTAGTAACATAAGAGTACCATTCATTGAAAACTAAAAGTAAAAATATATTATAAGCAAGAGTAAGAAAAGATATCGACATTAATTATGGGTGTAATTAGGTCAAACTTAATCAGTATTGACAGACTCAGTTTGAACATCAATTTGAGCGAACCTTTAATTTAAGTTCGAAGGTGGTTTGTAAAAATCACGATAGACTCGAGTTCGACTCGAAATTTTGAATCAACTGACCAAGTATAGACAAAAATATGAAATATAATCGATTTTACTCGAGCTCAATTTGATTAAATATGTAAAATATAAACAAAATATTGGATATTTTGAACTTGAGTCATAATATTCAGAAGTGACATTTTGGATTACATAAGTGACATTTTAAACCATTTATTTTCTTTTTGAATATTTTTCCCCAACATCTTGATATATTTCCCGATTTTATGAGAATCGATTTTTATCGATTTTTAATGATTTTGACTTGAGTTTTGTTTCTAATTTTCAAATAGAGGTTTGCGAGATTTAATATTACTAGCTTAAAACCGTGCGATGTAGAGATCGTACTTAATTTTTTTTTGTGTTATATATTTTAAAAAAAATTGAATTAAAATCTTAATTTTATTCATTAAAAATTTTAAATGATATGATTTCATGATATTATATTAATACACATATATGCTCATAATTTTTAAGAACAGTTAAACCTAGTTAAAGTAATAAATAAGTACCGAAAAAAATATTATTATTGTATTGCGTGAAAAAGACAATATTACTGGTTGAACGATAGAGTTTTATTGATAGTTCTACGTGTGTTTTAAAAAATAATATTTAAGTTTTTATGAAAGTTGATTTTTAGTTCAGATCAATAGGGTATACTTAGTCTCATATTAATTTGATTTATCTTGAATCAGTGGTTTACATTATTTTATTTTAACCCGGTAGCCAATACCCCGACCAAATCAAACTAATTATTTTTTATTTAATTTTATTTTTTTTAAGTCTGGATCAATAAAATAATTATATTTTAACTAGTCAAATAAGTTTTTTTTTAAATTTTAGTTGTGTGTTAGTTTGGATCAAAATCGTATAATATTTTTTATCTTGGATAATTATTATATATTATTTTGTATATCTTATTTCAACAGTATATTTTTTAGCCAGGTTATTGATATTTATTATTTTGTCTTAGCTTTTTTTAGACCAATGCATGTTATATCAACCAAATTCAACTAATTATATTTAGTATGCTTAAATTTATTTTAGGCTGTAATAACAATTATAATAATTTTTAATATCAATTATAATGATATAAAGTTTGATATAAAATAGAATTTAAATTATTAAAGTCATAAAGGAAGTTGACTTCCTTATCAAATAAAATTAGAATTTATCGTTCGACCAATCAATCGGCAAATTAGAATTAGAATAATTAAGTAAGGATAATTAAGTAATTTCAGTAAGTAACGATCGACCGACTACCAAATTTTTAATGTTTGACTTATTATAATATAATATTGGTTGACCGATTAAACTAACCAATCAAAATTTTAATATTTCGTCTATTATAATATAATATAGAAAAATAGGTAGTATACTATAGATGTATAAGATAAATTTGTAAGGTAACCATGTTACTTTTAATCCCCTTAAAAGAAAATTTTAATATATACTCGTAACATTTTTTGTAGTAAAATATATTAATATTATATTTAACCAAATGTTTTGGGGGAGCAAGCAGAAGAAACAGAATGGACTTTTGTTTAATTTATTTATGGAAGATCCCATATTGGTTAGTTTAATATTAAATCAAGTATTGACTGAACCACCTACCAAACTTTTAATAGCGTCATACCCGACAAGGTTTGAGGAAAGGCCCGACACTTAATAGCGTCATTCACGGGCTGCAACAACAGTACATTGGAGAATGTCCTGACATGATTAGCGGCATCTCCCGTGCCATCATCAGCTTTGATAGTGGGCATTTTGAACTTCCTTGAGATATGGGCATTCATTATCTCTTCAGTGAATGGTGGAGTATGATCATCAGGATCTCCAAGGGGAAGAAGATTGCTTGGATCATCTCTTGGGACTACAGCCCTTCTTTGTGACGGACCATCCAGGTCTATGATTGGAGGAGGATTTCTCCCCCTAGGTGGTAATGGGGGCCTGGGAGCCTGGTGCGCCTCCAAGTCGCGCTTCAGCCTTTGAATCTCAGCCTCATGGGCCTTGATTCTCTCCTGCACTTCTTGGGGATTCACCGCTTGGGCGCTCCTAGGACGTTGGTTACCATCAGCCATCGGCTCTTTGCCATCACGTCTCCTTCTTGGGGCCACTTCATCATCCGAAGATTCGGAGTTTCTCTCAGTATAAGGACCAGAAAATTCCTGATCCTCCGGGATAGGAGCCAAACCTTGTATGTAGGGGGTGTTTGCCCCTGTGCTTCACTCCATCCAGCATGTCCACTTCCTCCAACCTCGGGGTAAAGAGGCATCCCATAAGGGGGGTTAGTGGTCACAACAGTTGAATACTCATACCCAACGGGTCGAGAATTCACAGGTGTATGTAGTTGTTGAAGTTGGGGATTCGTACCTTGAGGAGCCGGGGGAATCGTCCCTTGAGGTTGAGGTTCGGTTGCCCTTACCTGGGCTCCTCATTGGGCGACGGTATAGGTTGAATGCAGAGGTACCTCCACGGTTGATGAAATTGTTTGGGTTATCCCAGCTGGTATTCCTAACGCCCTCCAGACGCGGGATATAAGTCTGGGAGTTACTAGCTAATCACCAAACCTGTACAATCTGATTAACAATTAATAAAGAAATGAAACTAAACTCCTTTAACACTAACCGGGATCTTTTTAGGTTGAAGTATGAAAACAAGAACCACTAACTACTTTTATTACAAACCAAAATTCAAAATCTCATAAATTCTCTTTATTACAAACCATTGTCTAATCAGTTTTAAACTATGTTTTTCTTTTATTCAAACACACACACTAACTATCTACACTCCACCTGTTCGGGCAACTCAAAGCTTTCTTCCTGGATTGGGATCAACACCTTGGGTATGAGAGGATCCCGAGGCTTGACCCGCTTCTTTACCACTCGAGTCCTGATGGGTTTCATATTCTTTCTTAACTGAAAACAATAAGGTGAATAACAACAAAAAGGGTGAGCCAAAAATTGCTTAACAAGTCCACAAAATATAAACAGTGTTAAAGCATTTTAAATGAATCCGTAACCCGAGTATATCTGCAAATATATAACCCCACGAGAATAGAAAGAAGGCCATTACTGGCGAGTACAAATGAACTAAACTGGACACAATTTCGCATCTATATTTTGCTGATCAGTCAGAATATAATGCAGATCTATATCTCCATATATAGATCCAGTCGGGTACCCAGGCACTATGGCCCATATTGAGGCACCAGTCATATCCCGGTCCTCATAATTAAGACACACTCAATCCCCAAAATATCATTATCCAGTCCATCGCTTAGCAAACGGAACAATCAGTATGCTTTGATATATTTTAATCACCAGAATATATCAATCTCAATGTGTAATCAATGGAATGTGAATCAAGAATCCAAAGAAATGGAGAAATTAAGAATCGAAATGAAATATGAACAAAGGAATAACAAGTATGTACCAGTGATTATGAATAAGAATCAAAAGAGTGTAAACGTGATAAGCATCCGAAGAAATGTCACTATTCTGAAAGTAGAATAGGGGAAAAACTTGCCTTCTGCGCGACTCACTGCAAATATGTCACCTTCGTCTATTACCGACTCAACCTGCCTTGTTGACTTAGCTTCTGTAAGAGAAATAGACTGATTTAGTCATTTCGTACTTCAATTGCATCTTGAATCGACTTCACACCGTTCCTAATGTCTACCCATGTGCTTATGACTGACTCATGTATTACTTATTAGCAAGTAAGACTCAATTAACCACATAATACACATAAGCACATAAGCACATAATTATTTTTATAGTTGAAATAATTTTTAAAATCAAATTCAACTCGCTTATCGTTCAACTGATCGTTATCTGACTCGTTTCCCATTTTTCCGGAATTTTTCGGACTCGTTTCGACACGTATTTCGACTGATAATCAAACAAGTAACAAAGTCAACTAATTTCTAGAAGAAATTAAGCTTTAATATTATTTTTAATGAAAATAATTCATTTTTCTGAGTCAAAGGACTTTCGTTTCGCTCGAATCGGACCAACAGTCTAATTATTATCAATTAAACACTGATAATTCAATTTATTATTCAATATAATTAATTATTACTAATTTTTAAAATCCTAAAATAATTTTTAAATAATTATTTAAGAAAAATCAGAATTAAAAATGATTTTTCTATAATTTTTGGAATTAAAATGAATTTATTATGATTTATTGAAAACTATTTGATTAATTATCAAAATAATTAAACATTTTTAAATAATTAATAAATAATTAATAACTAATAAATAAATAATAATTAATTGAGAAAACAATTCAATCTAATTTTTAGAAAATAATTTAGAATTATTTATAATATAAATGAATTAATTAAATAATTAATTAATTAATTTATAAAATAAATAAAACTAATTTTTGAAATTAATAAAAATAAAATTAAATTAAAAATCCAGAAATATTTGTCAGAAACCAGACATCTGACAAAACAGATCAAAATCGAGTTGACAAACGGGTCAATCGGGTCACAATCCAGTTCATGAAGAACATGATCGGATTTTTCCAGAATCCGGCCAGGATTCCGGCGAGTCCAAAATCAGGGCAAAACAACATCATTTGATGTGGTTTTTACTGGGTTTCAATTTTACATAACTGCAGCAACTCAACTCCGGCCAAAACATACCAAAAACATCACTAAAACCTCAACTCCGATCAAAATCGACATAAACTCCGACTAAATACCCAAATCATTCATTTGTACATAAAATCAAACGTTATATAGTGCAAACTGAAGCCAATAACACATACAATCAAAGCCCTAACCTTTCAGGAACCAAAGATTCACATAAATCATCGAGTTGTAATTAGAAAATTCAGTATAAAACCCTAGAAATCGTGAATCACTATACATACATCGTTTGTTCAATTAAACACCATGAATCGACTGTAAATCATCTAACAAAGCTATATCAATCATCAAAACATCAAAATAACCATGAAATCAAAAAGTCCTAATTCGAACATAAACCCTAGAAATTGAAAATCAAAGCGATGCATTAAAACATGAAATTGATATCAAAAACAGAAAGAACAGATCAAAACCTTCGATTTGGTTACTGGAATCACACAATTTGATGAAGAAATCAGCTGGAAATCACAGTTTGATTCTCGACCCGATTCAAGTTCTTCCCGACCCGATTTGCAGAGAAAATCAATTAATTTCTGGTTTTTAGTTTATAATTAATAATAATTAAATAAAAATTAGGCTATTTATAGTAGTAAAATTAATACTCCTAAATAAAATTAAGGCCCTAATTCTACACTTTTTAAAATTAATAGGCCCCTAATTTTATAATTTTTGAGTATTAAATTTTAATTTATAAATATTTTATATATACAATATATATGCTAAAATTTCCCAAAAATTGTGAATAATGCAAAAATGCAAAGAAATAATATAAATGAAAGTCCTATAATTTTATAAAAATAAAAATGTGATTTTTGTGAGGTTTTTAACACCCAATGGGGCCCGGAAAAGTCATTTTTCGCAAAACAAGAAAATTTATAAAATGCTTAGATGTTCAGAATAATGCGATGGTAAAAGCCGTTTGATGAAAAATAAGGCCCATTATTTTATTTGAAATACTGGCTTTAAAATCATGGTACGGGTCATAAAATGTTTGAAATGAAAGCGATGAATGCAAAATAAAATATCTTAAAAATATCTTAAAAATACAGAAATGACACGGAATGCACGTAACACGTAACAATTAGGGTTTGACAGATAATTACACATAAATGACACATTAACACACATCATTTATTATAAATATGATATAATACAGACGTAGATTTCCCAGACGTTACATTCTTCCCCCTTAATAGGATTCTGTCCTCAGAATCTTACTATGGGAATAATTGAGGATATTTCTCGAACATTTCACTCTCAAGTTCCCAGGTTGATTCTTCAACCATAGGATTTCTCCACAAAACCCGCACTAAAGACACTGACTTATTTCTCAACACTTTTTCTCGCCGATCTAAAATTCTTATCGTCTGTTCTACAAAAGACAAATCAGGTTGGATATCTACCGGTTCATACTCGATTACATGCCTAGAATCAGGATTATATCGTTTAAGCATCGACACATGAAACACATTATGAATATATTGCATATGAGGTGGTAAAGCTAATTCGTACGCAACTTTTCCCACTTTCTTCAAAATTTCAAACGGTCCGACGTATCATGGTTTCAATTTACCCTTGTTGCCAAATCTGGTCAATCCTTTCCATGGCGATATTTTGAGTAATACGTGTACTCCTTCCTGGTAGTCCATATCCTTCCTTTCTTGGTCTGCATATTTATGTTGTCTGTTTTGTGCTGCATCGAGTCGTTTCCGAATAAGTTCAATCTTTTCTTTAGTCTGTGGGATTAATTCTGGACCCAAAATCTTGCGTTCTCCAACTTCATCCCAATGTACTGGTGATCTGCATTTTCTTCCGTATAATGCTTCGTACGGTGGCATTCCAATGCTGACGTGATAACTGTTGTTGTAAGAAAATTTCACCAAAGGTAAATGTTCATCCCAATTGCCTTCAAAATCAATCGCATAAACTCGTAGCATGTCTTCAATCGTTTGGATACTCCTTTCACTTTGCCCATCGGTTTGCGGATGATACGCGGTACCCATATTTAATTTAGTTCCAAGACATTCTTAAAATTGTCTCCAAAATCTTGAGTTGAAACGGGGATTTTGATCAGACACGATAGATATTGGAACTCCATATCGCATCACAATTTCCTTGAGATACAAGTGCACTAACTTGTCAAGTGAAAATCTTTCGTTAATTGGTAGAAAATGTGCCGACTTCGTGAGTCTATCAATAATTACCCATATCGCATCATGATTTGCTTTAGTCCGTGGTAGTCCTACAACAAAATCCATCGCTAAATGTTCCCATTTCCATTCTGGAATGTCTAACGGTTGTAATAATCCGCTCAGACATTGATGTTCTGCTTTAACTCGCTGGCATGTGTAGCATTTACTCACCCATTCTGCTATTTCCTTCTTCATGTTTGGCCACCAAAAGTTTTCCTTCAGATCGCGATACATTTTTGTGCTCCCTGGATAATGGAATACTTCGAACTGTGCGCATCTCGCAATATTTCTTCTTCTAGTTCTACCACGTTAGGGATCCAGATTCTCGATGCAAAGTGTAGAATTCCTTCATTATCCTTCTGAGTTGTGATTTCTTCTCCCGTTAAGTCATTATCCTGACTCATCACTTCTTCTTGACAGTGGCGAATCTTCTCTAGCAACTCTGATTGAAAAGTCATAGCGTAGATAGCTTCTGCAGATTCATTGGGAATACGGATTTTGATTTTCAACTTATCAAATTCCTTGGCTAATTCTTCGCATGAAGTTAACAAATTCAATCTTTCTTTCCTGCTCAGTGCATCTGCCACAACATTTGCTTTCCCTGGATGATAACTGATCGTAATATCGTAATCTTTAATCAATTCCAGCCATCGACGTTGACTCATGTTCAGTTCTTTTTGCGTGAAGATGTACTTCAGACTTTTATGATCCGTATAGATTTCGCTTTTCTCACCATAGAGATAGTGTCTCCATAGTTTCAACGCAAATACGATCGCTGCTAATTCCAGGTCATGTGTAGGATATTTTAGCTCATGAGGTTTAAGTTGTCTCGAAACATATGCAATGACGTTACCATGCTGCATCAATACACATCCTAATCCGTGATACGAAGCGTCGTTGTAAATGACGAAATTCCCATGTTCGTCTGGCAATACGAGTACCGGTGCGGTTACTAACCGATTCTTCAGCTCTTGAAAACTTCCTTCACATTTGTCGTCCCATACGAACTTTTCACTTTTTCGAGTTAACTTGGTCAACGGCGTTACTATTTTCGCAAAATCTTTGACAAATCTTCTATAATATCCTGCCAATCCCAAGAAACTTCGAACTTCTGTCGCTGTCTTTGGTCTTTCCCAATTTAACACGGCTTCAATCTTTGCTGAATCAACTTTGATGCCTTCTCTACTGATGATGTGTCCTAGAAATTGTACTTCCTTCAACCAGAATTCACATTTCAAGAATTTCGCGTACAGTTGCTCTTTCCTCAGAATTTCCAAAGCTATCCTCAAGTGCTCAACATGCTCTTCTTCCGTCCTTGAGTAAATCAAGAAGTCATCAATAAATACGATCACAAATTTGTCCAAGTATTTCTTGAATACCATATTCATTAGATCCATGAATGTTGCTGGCACGTTTGTCAAACTGAATGCCATTACTAGAAACTCGTAATGTCCATATCTCGTACGAAACGCAGTTTTAGGAATATCTTCAGCATTAATCTTCAATTGGTGATAGCCTGATCGCAAATCTATCTTCGAAAACCATGCGGCTCCTTTTAGTTGATCGAACAAATCGTCGATTCTTGGTAAAGGATACTTATTCTTGATAGTGAGCTTATTCAATTCCTGATAATCAATGCATAGTCGCATACTGCCATCTTTCTTCTTCACAAACAATACTGGTACACCCCATGGGGATACAATGGGTCGTATGATGCCTCGGTCTAAAAGATCTTGCAATTGTATTGACACTTCCTTCATCTCAACTGGAGCCATTCGATATGGAGCTTTCGAAACTCGTTTTGTACCTGGTGCTAGATCAATCATGAATTCAATTTCTCGATCTGGCGGTAATCCTGGAAGCTCGTCTGGAAAGACGTCCGGGAACTCACATACAACTAGAATGTCTTCTAGTTTAGGACTTCCTTTTTCAGTATCTAACACGTTAGCTACGTACATCTCATCCTTGTTGAAGCAATCGTTTGGTCTGCATCACTGTCAGAAATTTCTTCCGCTGTTTTTCGCCCTTTAATGTTACCGTTGCATTTTCCGCAGTTCACAATTTGACTCTCTTATTCACGCAATCTATCTGAGCATTATCACAAGCTAACCAATCCATTCCTAAAATTACATCAAACTCTCCTAGCTTAAAAGGAATCAAATCTACAGAAAAATGATGTCCGGCTATTTCTACATCGCATGCAGGACATACTCGATCTACTGGAACTTGGTCATCATTCGCTAATTTTATAATTAACGTCTCACCCAACCATTCGACTTCGCAGTGTAATTTATCAAGAAATTCTTCAGAAATAAATGAGCGAGTAGCTCCAGAATCAATTAATACTTTTGAACTTACAGAATACATAAAAAACGTACCTGCAATTACACTCGGACTCTGCACCGCTTCTTTCATTGCATGTTGAAGGTTCTTGCTCTGGGTTGATTAGGCGGCGGCAGAGGTAATGCCAACACTCTTGGAATACTGGCTGCCATGGCTGGTCCTTTGCAATTTCTGGCGATATGTCCTTTCTTTCCACACTGGAAGCAAGTCATTTCCGCTGTTTTTCTCACTGGACATTCGTTAGAATAATGCCCTTTCTGCTTACATCGGTAACACATTACATCCCGTTTAATACATATACCGGTATGCTTTCAATTACATGTCGTGCAGTACGTCACTGGGACTCTAACCATTCCCTGCTGGCTGGAGGCTTGGAAACGATTACCTATTTTCTGGGTACCTTGTCTTATCCTTTTGAAATTCAAATTTATCAGGGCTTGAAATCCCGGCTTTCTGCTGGAGCGGTCTTGGAAACTTCCCTGTCCTTTATCTCACTGAGATCTTTCACTTTCTCCTTTAATAATCAAAGCTTTCTGGACTACGGCGGTATACGTTGTCAATTCAAAAATTGCAACTTGGCCACGAATCCATGGTCGTAATCCTTCTTGAAACCTTTGAACTAGCTTTTCTTCAGTATCAACCTGTTATGGGACAAACCTAGCCAACTCAGTAAATTTGGCCTCATACTCTGCTACGGACATATTTCCCTGCTTCAGTTCTAAAAACTTAATCTGCATTTGGTTTTTCACGTAGCGAGGAAAATGCTTTTCTAAGAACAATTCTTTAAACCTATCCCATGCAATAACATCTTCACCCTCTAAAGTCTTTTTAGATTCCCACCAATAATTTGCCTCTCCTTTCAACAAGTAACTAGCAAAGTCAGTTTTCTGCTCTTCATCTACCTTGACTAGCTCAAATGCTTTCTCTATTTCTTTCAACCAGGTGGTAGCCTTAATAGGATCAGTAGACCCCTCAAATTCTGGAGGTTTAACCGACCGAAACTACTTAAAAGTAACAACAGGTAATGCTGGTGGTATCTGGGGCTCAGGACGAGGTGGCTGCTGTAACATTTGTTATTGAATCTGTTGTTGTTGATGCTGCATCTGTTGCTGCATCATTACCATCTGTTGTTGCATCAGATGGAACATTTGGTTCATGGTCTCATTAGTCTGTGCTTCAGAATTGCTGTTAGAAGTCTCAGTCATAGTCTTTCTTTTTGGTGTCATCTTCTGATAATAAAACAAGTGATATTTCTTTAACACTTTAATAAACAATTAGCAGTAGATAAGAAAACAATTTATCCTGTGTTATCAACATGATTTAAATAGAGAAAACAACTGCTGAGTATAAAAACTGGAAATGTAAGCAGTTAAATAAAATGTTTGTTCTTTTCTTTCTTTTTTTTCAACATGAATTAAAATATGAAAAGCTGTAAAACAATAAAGTGAAGGTAAATGCTATAAAACTGTAAAGACTGAAATTTAAATAAAAGAAATTTGAAAAAGTTCGTTTTATATATGTTAGATATATTTGATAATGTCATGGCTAATATGATTTATGTTTAGTTTTCAGATCTTATTTAAACAGGATAAGTCAGTACTTACTGGAAGTCAGGACTTAAGGATATCAGTACTTATATTATCAGGAGATAATCATCAAAAGATGGATATCAGAACTTAAGTGTTGAAGGACGTTCAAGATAAGGATAGTAGCTGATTAAAGGAAAGAAGATCGAGATAAACATAAGAAGAGATATACATGAAGAAGGAATTCTATGAAGAATAGAATACTTGGAAGAAAAGATATCTGATTGATATATTTTAGGAAGCAGAATTATATTCCATATCAATTAGTGATTATCTTGTAACTGTGTAGTATATAAACACAGACATAGGGTTTACACTATAAGCGTTATCATATTCGAGAAGATTATTCATTGTAACCCTAGCAGCTCTCGTGATATTTGTTCATCACTGAGAGGTAACAGTTCCATACTGTAACAGAGTTTATTGTTTCAATAAAGTTTTTTTTCTGTTACTTGAAATATTAAAAGTTCGATTAGATTGTATTTTTACACTGTATTCACCCCCTCTACAGTGTGTGTGACCTAACAAGTGGTATCAGAGCCTATCTGTTAATGCACATACAGTTAAAGATCCAAACACAATCATGTCTGCACAGAAACTCCAACTAAGCCTACCAAAACTGAAGAACCTCCAAAGACACAAATTCAAAGTCGGTATGAAACCATCAGAGTTCCCATACTGAAACCATCTGAATATGCCATATGGAAGGTGAGGATGACCATGTTTCTGGAAGCTACAGATCCAGAATATCTAGATAGAATCAAGGAAGGACCTCACAAACCAACCAAGCTCGCTGTTGCAGTTGCAGGTGAAGCAGCAAAGACCGTACCAAAGGAGAAGAGTGATTATACTGCTGAAGATATCGCATCAATTGCTAAGGATGCTAAGGTACGACACTTACTGCATAGTGCCATTGATAATGTAATGTCAAACAGGGTAATTAACTGCAAGACTGCTAAGGAGATATGGGATGCTCTGGAAACAAGGTGTCAGGGAACCGATACAATTAAGAAGAACAGAAAGACAATACTCACTCAAGAGTATGAACACTTTGACTCAAAGGCTAATGAGTCATTGACTGATTTATATGATAGATTTGTCAAACTCTTGAATGATTTGTCATTGGCTGATAAGGAGTATGATCTTGAAAATAAAAACCTTAAATTCCTGTTAGCTCTTCCTGAATGCTGGGATTTGAAGGCAACAACAATAAGAGACAACTACAATCTTGATGAAACAACTCTTGATGAAATTTATGGAATGCTCAAGACTCATGAACTTGAGATGGAACAAAGAAGCAAGAGGAAAGGAGGAAAGTCAAGGACAGTTGCTCTTAAGGCTGAAGAAGAATCCCCCAAGGCAGCTACCTCAAGGAAAGACAAGGGTAAAGCTCTTTTCACAAAGTCTGATACTGAGTCATCAAGTTCTGAAAGTGATGATGACTCAGATTCTGAAAGCTTGCCTGAGACTGATGCTGATGAGGAGATGATGAAGCTGTGTGCTCTTATGGTGAAAGGGATCACAAAGATTGCATACATGAAGTTCAGAAAGGGAAAGAAGTTTTCCAGGAAAGGCACAAGTTCTGATAAAAAGAATTTCAGAAGATCTGAGGGCAGAGGAGGAAAGTCTGATAGAGGAGATTATACCAATGTCAAATGCTATAACTGTGGTGAGAAAGGCCACATATCTCCTGATTGCAAGAAAGTGAAGGGTGACAAAGGCAAGGCTCTGGTCACAAAGAAGAAAAGCTGGACAGACACCTCAGACTCTGAAAGTGAGGAGAACTATGCTTTGATGGCAAATGCTGATAAAGAAAATGCTGAGAGCAGTTCTGAAGCTGCTGAAACAAAGGTACCTCAAACTACTTATGCTTTTCATACTGATGATATTAATGAGTTGAGAAGATATCTTAAAACCATGTTTATTAGTTATATAGATCAAACTTTAACATGTGAAAGATTAACTTTTGAAAATCTTGCTTTTAAGAAAAGAAATGATTTCTTAGAAAAAGAGTTAGTTATGTTCCATTAAACTCAGAAGGATAGAGATGATGCTTTTTATGTTAGGGATGAAGTGCTAAAAATGAATGAATCTCTAAAAACTGAGTTAGAAAAGGAAAGAGAGATTATCAGGACTTGGACTAACTCTGGCAGAACAACTCAAAATTTGCTAAGTAGTGAAAATTGGAAAGAGGGCTTAGGTTATGGAGAGGATAAGAATGATAAAGGAACTGTAGAAATTAAGCCTATTGTTAAGTAAAAGCCAAAGTTAAAACCTGTTAAGTTTGTAACTGTAAAGTCTGATAATGAGAAATCAGAAGTTAAAGAGGAATTAACTTCTGACAAACTAAAACAGGAAAAGATAGCTGAAGTAAACATAGGCTTAATGACTAAGAAGCAGCTTAAGCATAAGCTGAAAGATGTTAAGAATGCAAACAAGGTAAAATCACCTAGGAAAAATAGGAATGAAAAGGAAGGTGTGAATAAAAGCAATGATTATAAACCTGTTCCTGATGCTCCTAGGAAAACATGTCATAACTGTGGAAGTTCTAAACATCTGGCTTCTTTTTACATGAAGAATAAGACATAAACTCCTTACCTTCAAAATCAGGAGTTAAGAGTCAGAGTCAGTCTGTTAGATATAAACCACAAAATCCTTGTTTTCATTGTGGTAGTTTATGGCATTCCATTTATACTTGTAAGGAATATCATAGTTTGTACTATGATTATTATCAAATAAAACCTTCTTTGAAGAAAGTTTCCATTGTTCCTTCTAGTGTAAATTCTGATTCAAAGTCTGATAGTGTAAGTTCTGATAAGAAAAATGTTAACATAAACTATGATGCTAAATCCGCTATAAATGTTAACAAACTTAATAAGGCCAAAGGATCCAAGCAAGTCTGGGTCCTTAAAACTAATCATTAGTGGTCTTTGTGATTGTAGGGCAACAGGAAAAATATTCTAGTTCTGGACAGTGGATGTTCAGGACATATGACTGGAAATAAAGCCCTGCTATCAGACTTTGTAGAGAAAGCTGGCCCAAGTGTTTCTTATGGAGATGGCAACATTAGAAAAACATTGGGATATGGCAATATTAATCTTGGGAATGTCATCATTAGAGAAGTAGCTCTTGTCACAGGACTTAAACACAATCTGCTGAGTATAAGTCAAATCTGTGACAGAGGTTATCATGTTGATTTCTTTGAAGAATACTGTGAAGTTGTGAGTAAATCCAAAGGCAAAGTTGTTCTAAAAGGATACAGGCGTGGTAACATTTATGAAGCTAAGCTTTCAACAAGTACTGATGGTTCTGCAATCTGTCTGATGAGTAGAGCATCAATTGAAGAAAGCTGGAATTGGCACAAGAAACTCTCTCATTTAAATTTCAACAATATAAATGAACTAGTCAAGAAAGATCTTGTGAGAGGACTGCCAAAGTCAGTATTTGCTCCTGATGGCCTTTGTGATTCTTGTCAGAAGGTCAAACAAAGAAAATCTTCATTCAAGAGCAAGACTGAATCATCAATTCTTGAGCCTTATCATCTACTACATGTTGATCTATTTGGTCCAGTGAATGTCATGTCTATTGTAAAGAAGAAATATGCGTTGGTCATAGTGGATGAGTTCACCAGATACACATGGGTGTATTTTTTGCACACAAAAAGTGAAACTGCATCTATCTTGATTGATCATGTCAAACATCTGGATAAATTGGTCAAAGATTCTGTGAAAACCATAAGGAGTGATAATGGCACTGAGTTCAAGAATTTGATAATGGAAGAGTTCTGCAAAAACCATGGAATTAAGCAGGAATTTTCTGCTCCTGGAACTCCACAGCAAAATGGAGTTGTTGAAAGGAAGAATAGAACTCTCATTGAAGCTGCACGTACAATGCTTGAAGAAGCAAAGCTTCCAACCTATTTCTGGGCTGAAGCTGTGCAGACTGCTTGTTTTACTCAAAATGCAACACTCATTAATAAGCAAGGAAAAACACCATATGAGATGGTGAAGAAAAAGAAGCCAAATCTGAAGTACTTTCACGTATTTGGATGCAAGTGTTTTGTTCTCAAGACTCATCCTGAACAGCTATCTAAATTTGATCTAAAAGCTGATGAATGAATCTTTGTTGGATATCCACTTTCCACAAAAGCCTTCAGAGTCTATAATTTGAGAACAAGAGTGGTCATGGAATCTATCAATGTCTCTTTTGATGACAAGAATATTACTGGTCTTAAAGATTTTATTGATCATAATCAGCTGAGATTTGAAAATGAAGACTCAAGTTCTGATACTGAAAATCCTGACAGTCTAAGTCTTGATACTGTAAACTCTGATGGATTAAACTCTGATGTTATTGAAACTGTGGTGACTACGCCAAAGGAAGATGCACCTATGCAGGGGGAGCATACTCAAGAACATACCACATCTCAAGAAGTATCAGAACATACATCTGGCTCTTCAAGTTCTGATTTGTCAAGTTCTGATAAGCCAAGTTCTGATAGTTCTGAAAATCTAAATTCTGAAGAATCCAACTCAGAGAGCATAGTTTCAGGGGGAGCATCAGAAAATGAAAATGAAGACAACATGGATCATGGGAGAGCATCCAGTTCTAGAGAAAACCTTCCATCTGCAAGGAAGTGGACTAAATCACATACACCTGATTTGATAATTGGAAATCCTGATGCAGGTGTCAGAACTAGAACATGTACTTCAAATAAATGTCTTTACAATTCTTTTCTCTCTCAGACTGAGCCAAAGAAAGTGGAAGAAGCTCTTCAAGATGCTGATTGGGTGCAAGCAATGCAGGAAGAGTTAAATGAATTTGAAAGAAACAAAGTCTGGACCCTAGTGCCAAGACCAAAGAATAGATCTGTTGTTGGTACAAAGTGGGTGTTCAGAAATAAAACTGACAGTGATGGCATAATTATAAGGAATAAGGCAAGGCTGGTTGCAAAAGGATATTCTCAACAAGAGGGAATTGATTATGATGAAACATTTGCACCAGTTGCTAGGTTAGAAGCCATAAGGATATTTTTGGCTTATGTTGCTCACAAAAAGTTTACTGTCTTTCAAATGGATGTGAAAAGTGCTTTTCTCAATGGAGAATTGGAGGAGGAAGTATATGTTGAACAACCTCCGGGCTTTGCAGATTCCAAACATCCAGATTATGTCTACAGGCTTGATAAAGCACTTTATGGACTTAAGCAAACTCCTAGAGCATGGTATGAGACCTTAGCTCAGTTTCTTCTGGAAAGTGGATTTAACAGAGGGACTATAGACAAAACACTGTTATACCTCAACCATGGAAAAGTCTTACTTCTGGTCCAGATTTATGTTGATGATATCATTTTTGGGTCTACAAATGACAGACTTTGCAAGAAGTTTGCCAAACTGATTCAATCAAGGTATCAGATGAGTATGATGGGGGAACTTAGCTATTTTCTGGGCCTTCAAGTCAAGCAGAATGAAGAAGGCACTTTTATTTGTCAAACTAAGTACACCAGAAACTTGCTGAAGAAATTTGGAATGCAAGATTGTTCAAGTGCATCCACTCCCATGGCCACTGCAACAAAACTGGATAAGGATACTGGTAAATCAGTAGATATTACTGATTAGAGAGGTATGATTGGCTCTCTACTCTATCTAACTGCTAGTAGACCTGATATCATGTATGCTACCTATCTTTGTGCAAGATTTCAAGCAGATCCAAGAGAACCTCACTTAACAGCTGTGAAAAGAATTTTCAAATATCTTAAGGGAACAGCTGATCTGGGATTATGGTATCCCAGAGAATCAGATTTTAAACTAATAGGTTACTCAGATGCAGATTTTGCAGGTGGCAAAATTGACAGGAAAAACACAAGTGGAAGCTGCCAATTTCTTGGAGGCAGATTGATTTCTTGGTTTAGCAAGAAACAAAAGTCAATTTCCACATCAACTGCAGAAGCAGAATATATTGCTGCAGGAAGCTGTTGTGCACAGATTCTTTGGATGAAGAATCAGTTACTGGATTATGGGTTAACATATTTCAAAATCCCTATTTATTGTGATAATCAAAGTGTTATTGCTATGACAGGTAATCCAGTTCAACACTCTATGACAAAGCACATCAGCATCAGGTACCACTTCATCAGGGAACATGTAGATGAAGGTACAGTAGAATTGCACTTTGTTCCAACAGATCAACAACTAGCAGATATCTTCACAAAACCTTTGTGTGAAGCTACTTTTACAAGATTGGTAAATGAACTTGGAATGGTTTCAGGTTCTTTCTTTAAATCTGCTTAGTTTTGTTCTGTTGCATCAGACTTTATGATCAGTATTTACAGAATTCAATCTCTTTGTGTATTCTATGCTTAATTAAAATATATGTTTAAGTACTGACTGTTGTCTGATCAATGTTTCTAAACTCTGATAGTGATATGTCTGTTTAGGTAACTATTCAATCCTATGAGGATAACTGTGCTAGATGCTGACCTAGTAGTCTTCAATAAACAAGGGATCCCATGTAAGAAGTAATTATTTCTGTGGAAATCTATTGACACAAGCAAATTCTGATAATTGAGCTTAGTTGAGTTTACTTTGTCTATCTTATTACTAAGTCACAAACTAGAATAATGCTACTCATCTGTTAAGTTCTGATGCTAGTAAATCTGTTGAATGAACTAAGTGCTGATAAACCTCACTTATCAAGAGAAAAAGAAAGCGAAACAAGGATTAAAAATCAGGTACTCCTTTGAGATCTAGAGTAAAAATGTGGAAGGGAAGACCCAAGTGCATTGCTAGTATTAAGTAATATGCATCAGAAAAGCAAATAAAATATTTTCTTGGTGACTTTTCACACTCTATGATTACTGGAGAAATACTCTGATAATAGCATAAATTCTGATAAGCAGTCGTGACTCACTTACACTGAGAAGCCACTGTAAAAAGGAATTTAAAAAGATGCACAAAATTAGCACACAATGGTTGAGGTGGACTCAAGCATGAACTCATTCAACAGTAGGTTTCAGGATAATGACAGCTCTTTAGCAAAGTTTTAGTTATGCCTTATTTCTAAGATATACTGAAGTGAATCAAACTTTACTCTTTGTCTGATATTTAGCTTAATGCACACACTAACCACTCCATATGAATGATGAAAATCACTGTGGTGATCTATGTTGTTTTAGATGAACAGTCATTGTGTCACATTGCACAAATTCTGAGAACAAGTTCTGATTGCATGTTCTGATGATTAAGTTCTGAAGAATATAAATCAGAATTTGTGTGAGGACTTACTAAGATATGCATTTCTTTTTCGAGTTAAGAAATTATGTTCTGATGACTGTTAAGTTCTGATATAAGTCTAAGTTCTGATATTACAGTCTGATTCTTTACTTGACTTATTTGTGGATAAAATTTAACAACAGTCTCAGTTTAAACCAGAATATGTTGAAGTGGAAGATTAATAGTCACTATAGTTAGGGATAGTGGTACTCGTACATGAACAGTCAACTTTTACTTGCTTCTTGTGCGCATTAAACCATGTTTTCTCTTTCCAATGAATGTTTTTCTTTTTCCAAGTCTGGGGAGACGAGGTAGAATTAATTCTACCTGTAAGCATTAAATTTCCTTGCGTCTCCTGACATTCTCTTGCCTATATAAACAACCACTTCACATCAGCCTTCTCATCAACTCTTTTATCACAAACTCACCTTCATACTTTTTCTATCAAAAACACCATGGTCAGATATAATATGTTTTTGAACTACAAAACCTTCAACATGGAGCTGAGCTGTGCTGATTGGCAGCAGGAATGGCACGTCACTGCCATTCCTGATGAGATATGGGACTCTGTTCCCCAGGAGGTACTTACCCACCTCCTGTTCTTCTATATGGATTACCATCGCCATCTGGAGCGATTGGAGGAGGAAAGGCTGGAAGCTCTCCGCCAGCAAGAGTGAATCATACGACTCGCTATTCTGTTTGTCGAGAGTAGGAAGAAGAAATGATTTATTTTCTTCTTCCTGTTTTTCTTCATCATCAGCCTTGCCCTGCTTCTTGAGCTAGGACAAAGGCTGTTTACGCTATGTTTAACAGCTTAGGGAAATCTTGTACAAGTTCTGATGTAATTTAAATTTCATGAATGTATTCTCTTGATATATTAATGAAATTTGTTTTTGTTTCAAGATCTTGTCTCTGAGATATTTTGTAATGCATTGATAAATCCTGATACATATTCATATTCTGATGACCATATAAATTCTGTTTTAACTTAAGTTCTGATTTTATTTTATCAGTACTTGCTCATCTGATTTATTATGGTCATTTTCACTCGGATTTTTTTTTCAGAATATTGATGTTGCAGTGAAAAATAATTAAATAAGTGGGAACAGTTTTAATTTTGAATTAAAACTGTTTCACCTTGATTAATGGAATAACTTGGTAAGTGGAACGGTTTTTCCTTGAAAAACTGCAAGTGGGTAAGTAATGATTACTGTTTTCTCGTGCCCATTAACTATTCGTTTTTACTGCATGTCTGACAGGTGTCCAACGGTTACATTTTGTTTTCAAAAGTATAAGTAAGACAGGGAGAGGATTTTTTAATCTTTTATTTCCTTTCACACTTTTTCTCTCTATTTGCTTTTACTCTCTTTCTTCTTCTAACGTTGGTTTTTCATATAGACATTCTATCAAACACCTAACAGGCACTTAAACCTCTTGATTAATTTCATGGCACCAAAGGATTTAATCATAGATGGAGCTAAATTTGTTCCAAACAACTATGCTGCAATTCTTGATAATGCTGAAGCTCCGTCTAAATTGCATTTTGTGCAAGACCTTCTTGCACACAGTGAAATCGGGTATGCATTGACCCAACCTTCCGTCTTCTCAAGCCAACAAGTTCTGACACTTTGGAGGACTGGAACCTTTGATAATGGTGGTCTAAATGGTACTCCTAGTATTGTTTTCAAAGTGGGTGATTCTCAATATGCAGTCACTCCTGGTACAATACGTAAGGCTCTACATCTCCCAAAAGGATGTACTTTTTCAATTCCAGAGGAATCAGCTCTTCAGGAGTTAATGGCCAGTTTGGGGTATGTACAGAGTTTGGCAAAGCTTGGGCAGTTGAAATGGGCTCATATCAGAAGGGAATGGAGCTTCTTCTTCGACTGCATCACTAAAGCTTTTGGGAACAAGTGTTCAAATTTTGATGTCATCCCCATAATGAGTCAGCACATCGGGTATGCCATTATAAACCAAACTCATTTTGATTTTGCAACGGCTATAATTGGTTTTATTGGGGATAGGATGACAGAGGATAGGAATGTTGTCTACTTTGCTAGATTCTGTCAACTTATATATACTTTTT
The DNA here is from genome assembly GCF_009905375.1 of Apium graveolens. Classification (NCBI taxonomy): domain Eukaryota; kingdom Viridiplantae; phylum Streptophyta; class Magnoliopsida; order Apiales; family Apiaceae; genus Apium; species Apium graveolens. Next base: position 103,530,942 of record NC_133655.1, on the reverse strand, counting down.
GTACTGATGAACCTCAACTCATCAGTACCTCAACTCCACATTTTAAAGTTGCAAAACGATACTTTAATGACCAGGTACATGCTGACACTAAGAAACCAGTGGTTAGACCTTTACAGATTCCTCAGTCTGTAAAATAGATCTTAGTAATAGCTGATCCTGATACTTATAAATCTGTTTATCCTGATGTCCATCCAACAACAACCTCCCACACACCACAACAACCATCAACACCTACCACCCATACTACTCAACCTACACTAAGGCAATATCTTAGATCATATCTCTCAACTTCACAGACAGTTCAACCCTCATCCTCAGAACCTCCTGTGAAGTCTTCATCTTCCAAGCCTAAGAGGACAAAGACTGTTCCTCAAACACCTCAGAAGAGAAGGAGGATTGTTTTGAGAGATGAGTCTGACAGTGAGGAACAGGTTTCTACATCAGAACCTGTTTTCCAAGAAGCTGAGAAAGTGACTTCTCAGAAGGATTCTGGAATTGGGGGATCTAGGCTTCTCAAGAGGCTTAGAAGAATGACTGTTCCTGACACTCCCAAGGAATCCATATGTACAAAGAGATACAAGAAACAGAGGGCAAAAAGGCCAGTTTCAGATGATGAAGAAGCAGCAGCTCAGGAAGGAGATCAGGAATCTCTGATCTCACAAGAAAAGGAATCTGCTAAAGTCACTACTTCTCCATCAACTCCAACTCAGGACGCTGTTACTGAAAAGGCCAACCAACCATCTATGTCTCATGTTCAAAAGTCTGTATCTCTTGTTAATATAGGCACAAGTGCTGATATTGATATCCAGAACTTGGTTGTGCCTGAAGTAATTCTCTTAGAAGCTCCAACAACAACTAATCCATCAACAACACCTGTTACTGATGCTGCTCAAACTCCAGAATTATCTACTACACCTTCTCTGCATCTAGATGCTGATGATCAGAATATATGTGAGCATCAGGATATGGCTGTTGATCAGAACTTGGAACCAGATCAGTAATTAGAGGATGCTGAAGCCTCCATTGCTACTCACACTGTTGTTCTATCAGAAGATACTGATTCTATAAGTTCTGATGCTGCAAATGCTGGAGATACTGGTGATGCTGCTCTACAAGCAGATACTGATGAAGCAGGTCCTTCAGGACATGCCCCTCAACAAACAGTTCTTAAATCTAAACTTGTTAAGAAGTTTGTTACCAGAGAAGCACCAGTGCCTTGGAGTGACAATCCTGCTGGTCAGGAGTGGACTAAGGAATGGAACTCAATTACTTGTGTTCCATCTGCAAAGAATCTGGTTGAGCAATTGACAAAAGCTGATGAAATGTTAAATACTGATGATTTTAAAACCCAGCTTAGAGTCACTGCATTGAGTACTAAACATCTTCAAGGTCTTCATTCAACTACTCATGCAGAGCTACACAAGATTCAGGAAGAATTCATCAAACAGGAACAAGTTCAAAAGATTGATAAGAAAAAGTTCTTCCAACCTACCTTTGACAGGATTGCTTATATTGAGAAGACTCAAGAGAAACAACAAGCTCAGATTGATGATATTCTGCAAAATCAAGCTTCTCAGCAATCTCAACTTAGTGAAATCCAAGCCTCAGTGGAATTGCTTGTCTCTCTTCTACTACCTGCTGATGCCAAAAAGGGGGAGAAAGTAATTAAGTCCAAATACAAGGCTGCCAAGACACTGAAAGGGAAGGATGATGAAAAGGATGATCAAGAAAACTCTGGAATGGGTAGAGGTCATAGTCAAGGTAGAGGTTTCTCATCAAGAAAAGCTGAAATCACAAGTTACAGGACAAGTTCTGATCTGCTACTGGTAAAAGGATAAGTTCTGATGAACTTTTAGATCTTGATGAAGAAATGTCAAGACAGTTATTTCTTCGGGAAAATCCAGGAATGGACTTGGAGAGTTTAATGGAAGAAGAAGCCAGACTTAAATCAGATAAAGTCACATCTAAATCTGAAGCTTCTGGTAAAAAGACATTTCCAAAGCTCAAGGCATTGTGATAAAAGAAAGGACAAATACTGAAGCAACATTGGCTAAATCACAACCGCAGATAGATCCAAGATCCAAGGGTAAAGAAAAGGTTGGTGAACCTATCAAGGTTTATGTGCCTCCTGAGAATGAAGAAATCACTGATGAAAAGGATGATCTTGCTCTGACTTCAAGAAAAGTTCTTAAAACAACCTCTGACATGGCTCAAGTTGTTCAGAGTCAAGAGACAGTAAGTTCTGATATTCCAAAGAAGCAAGTAACCTCTGACATAGCTCAAGTTAACTTGATATCAGAAGATAGATCAAAGACACTCCTACCAGGATTCACTAAAGCAAAACAGACTCAACCTTTGAAGACTGCTACAAGTGGTTTTGAAGCAAGAGTAGTTACTGGAAAGGAAGCAAGAGATAAAACTGGATTGGGAAGTGCTGATGAAAGAAGAATACATAACACTACCAATGATCCAACTTCCTTGAGTGAACCAGGTATTGGAGCAACTCCTGAGAGATTTAATCAACTGGAATCTGTATAAATGGTTTACCATACCTACTTGAAAGAACACATCTTGTTGTACTTCATGACAGATGGTAGGGTTTATCATATAAGGCAAAATGCCATTCCATTGAAGTATTTTGAAGAACTGGAGCATGTATTATTCTTACTTCAAGTGAATGACAGATTGACAGAAAGTGCTGCAAACTATTTGAAGGATCAGATTCAGAGACAGAAAAGGCTTTATTTTGTTAAGTCTGACAACACATATGTTTCAAAGTACAGAGATCACAAGGGTGATATAGTTGAAATGAAACCCAACACTGCTCAAATTATAACTACCTTTCTGGGTTAAAGGGCTGTGGAATTCAATCTTGAGTCTGATAAAGCTTATTTGATCAGACTAGATCAGGATATAAGAAAAGCAAAGATTAATGATCTCAGGGCTACAATCTTTCAAATTGTTGAAGATAATGCAGAGCTTAAAGATGCTAAAAGGAGAATGATTGATGAACTTAGATATGCTGAGAGATGTTTGTTGAAGAACTATCTCAGAACAACTCCTGACATCAGAGAGATCAGAAGATGAAACCAAGTCAAGATCTGCTTAAATTCTGATATTTGTACAGACTGAAGTTTTTATCAGAAGTTAAAGATTGCTAAAGCTTTAAGGATTGTAAGTTGTAGTTATCTAGTCTAATTCTCATGCATTTGTACTTAATGTTTTTGACATCATCAAATATCTGTTAAACTTGTATATTTTGCTAATTTACAAGTTGGGGGAGATTGTTAGATATATTTGATAATGTCATGGCTAATATGATTTATGTTTAGTTTTCAGATCTTATTTAAACAGGATAAGTCAGTACTTACTGGAAGTCAGGACTTAAGGATATCAGTACTTATATTATCAGGAGATAATCATCAGAAGATGGATATCAGAACTTAAGTGCTGAAGGACGTTCAAGATAAGGATAGTAGCTGATTAAAGGAAAGAAGATCGAGATAAACATAAGAAGAGATATGCATGAAGAAGGAATTCTATGAAGAATAGAATACTTGGAAGAAAAGATATCTGATTGATATATTTTAGGAAGCAGAATTATATTCCATATCAATTAGCGATTATCTTGTAACTGTGTAGTATATAAACACAGACATAGGGTTTACACTATAAGTGTTATCATATTCGAGAAGATTATTCATTGTAACCCTAGCAGCTCTCGTGATATTTGTTCATCACTGAGAGGTAACAGTTCCATACTGTAATAGAGTTTATTGTTTCAATAAAGTTTGTTTTCTGTTACTTGAAATATTAAAAGTTTGATTTGATTGTATTTTTACACTGTATTCACCCCCTCTACAGTGTGTGTGACCTAACAATATATATATGACACCAGCCTCAGGTGTAAATGCTTGATACAAAAAGTCTCGTTCTGCTGGTTATCACTGCGGCTACAAGTCATACTAGCTACTATCAGTCAAACTACAGGTTAAGCTACTAATACACACATACACACTACTCACTATATTATACTATGCTGCCTCTATATACATCTGTACTCTGAAGTCACTGTCTCAAAACCCAGGCGGAATACGCCTCAGCTCCTCCCTAAGTGCCTGGACCAAAGTCTGTGCCAAGCGGAATATCCTGTAGAACTCTGCGAAAGAAGGCGGTCCTTCATGGGTCAAATCATCGAGCTCCCAAGTGGCACTCATCAAAACTGACTGTAATCTATGTCTCATAAAGTAATCCGGCTGTAGGGCCGCTAACGGTCCTCTGTCCCTCTGGTCAAACAAATGCATAATCTCTCGGCACTGTGCTCTCCAATACTCCACATCATCCCTCATAACTCTGTACTCATGGTATGGTACCATATACGACTGTGCAACCTGACCTACTGACTCCTGTGACGGAACCCTCGGTATACCTGCACCCTGCTGTGGTAATCCTAACTGTAGATCCACATCATGCTCTCCCATCCCCTCGATTGGAATCATCTAAAATACATCCGGCTCTGGGGCATGCACTGGTATAGGAGGTAACACTGGGAGTGGTGGTAACTCTGGCTCAATCCCCGGTATATACTGATGCTCAACTGGTAAAGGAACCATCGGTTCAAAGAACTCAAATGGATCAAACATCTCTATAGGATCCTGGACTATCCCATGTACTGGTGGTACCGGCTCCTGTGGCAATGGTGGAGGAGGTGGTAGAGGAGGAAACATGTACTCAGATACTGGAGGTATAACTGGTGCTGCTGGCCCGGTGACAGTCCTCTTAGAAGACGCAGAATAACCAGAAGATACCATCTGATAATATACCAAAGAAAAGAAAGGTCACTAAACAATCCTAAGATTTATACTTCCCTATTCTAATCTGACCTAAATCCTAACACTACTATCCCCATTTGACTATTTCTATCCTATGTGATCTCCCTATCTTATCTTAACCCTAATGTTCTTGTTTTCAGGGACCAAACCTACAACTCTGATACCAAACCTATAACGCCCTCCAGACCCGGGGTATAAGTCCGGGAGTTACTAGCTAATCACCAAACTTGTACAATCTGATTAACAATTAATAAAGAAATGAAACTAAACTCCTTTAACACTAACCGGGATCTTTTTAAGTTGAAGTATGAAAACAAGAAACACTAACTACTTTTATTACAAACCAAATTTCAAAATCTCACAAATTCTCTTTATTACAAACCATTTTCTAATCAGTTTTAAACTATGTTTTTCTTTTATTCAAACACACACACTAACTATCTACACTCCACTTGTTCGGGCAACTCAAAGCTTTCTTCCTAGATTGGGATCAACACCTTGGTTTTGAGAGGATCCCGAGGCTTGACCCGCTTCTTTACCACTCGAGTCCTGATGGGTTTCATATTCCTTCTTAACTGAAAACAATAAGGTGAATAACAACAAAAAGGGTGAGCCAAAAATTGCTCAACAAGTCCACAAAATATAAACAGTGTTAAAGCATTTTAAATGAATCCGTAACTCGGGTATATCTGCAAAGATATAACCCCACGAGAATAGAAAGAAGGCCATTACTAGCGAGTACAAATGAACTAAACTGGACACAAGTTCGCATCTATATTCTGCTGATCAGTCAGAATATAATGCAGATCTATATCTCCATATATATATCCAGTCGGGTACCCAGTCACTACGGCCCATATCGAGGCACCAGTCATATCCCGGTCCTCAGGATTAAGACACACTCAATCCCCAAAATATCATTATCCAGTCCATCACTTAGCAACCGGAACAATCGGTATGCTTTGATATATTCTAATCACCAGAATATATCAATCTCAATGTTTAATCAATGGAATGTGAATCAAGAATCCAAAGAAACGGAGAAATCAAGAATCGAAATAAAATATGAACAAAGGAATAGCAAGTGTGTATCAGTGATTATGAACAAGAATCAAAAGAGTGCAAACGTGATAAGCATATGAAGAAATGTCACTATTCTGAAAGTAGAATAGGGGAAAAACTTACCTTCTGCGCGACTCACTGCAAATATGTCACCTTCGTCTATTACCGTCTCAACCTGCCTTGCTGACTTAGCTTCTGTTAGAGAAATAGAGTGATTTAGTCATTCCGTACTTCAATTGCATCTTGAATCGACTTCACACCGTTCCTAATGTCTACCCATGCGCTTATGACTGACTCATGTATTACTAATTAGCAAGTAAGACTCAAGTAACCACATAATACACATCAGCACATAAGTACACAATTATTTTTATAGTTGAAATAATTTTTAGAATCAAATTCGACTCGCTTATCGCTCAACTGATCGTTATCAGACTCGTTTCGACTGATAATCAAACAAGTAACAAAGTCAACTAATTTCTAGAAGAAATTAAGCTTTAATATTATTTTTAATGAAAAGAATTCATTTTTCCGAGTCAAAGGGCTTTCGTTTCGCTCGAATCGGACCAACAGTCTAATTATTATCAATTAAACACTAATAATTCAATTTATTATTCAATATAATTAATTATTACTAATTTTTAAAATCCTAAAATAATTTTTAAATAATTATTTAAGAAAAATCAGAATTAAAAATGATTTTTCTTGAATTTTTGGAATTAAAATGAATTTATTATGATTTATTAAAAATTATTTGATTAATTATTAAAATAATTAATCATTTTTAAATAATTAATAAATAAATAATAAATAATTGAGAAAATAATTCAATCTGATTTTTAGAAAATAATTGAGAATTATTTATAATATAAATTAATTAATTAAATAATTAAATAATTAATTTATAAAATAAATAAAACTGATTTTTGAAATTAATAAAAATAAAATTAAATTAAAAATCCAGAAACATTTGTCAGAAACTAGACATCTGACAAAACAGATCAAAACCGGGTTGACAAACGGGTTAAATCTCAAATTGGTCACTCAAGTGAGACCCATATATCAATATCTTCATTATTCTTATCGGGATCTCTAATGTACCACTTTAGTAGACGATAATGACACTCTCGTTAGTTTGACTCATTGACTAACTGTTTGACCGGCTTGACCTAACAGAAACTGTGATAAATTATACGTGGATATGACCCGGCAGATGAATCAGTGTGTTGTGTACTTATATTCTTCACTGTAAATAAAAAAACATTCATTGCAATCTAACACGAGCTTCATTTTGAAATTGGAGATAAACTCCTAATTGCAATATACCCCATCAGAGCTTAACTACCTTTCATGTAAAACTTAAATCAATTTTCATACAAGGTTATTTCTGTGTGTTACTGAGTGAGGTAAGCCCATGTGTTTTTACTTGAAGACTTTGGTTTTTATTCCTTCCATGGCGCTGCGTTATTTTGTGTGAGCTTCAATCTGACAAACAAGATTGGGGTTCCCGTTTTTTCCGGGGAATTAGAGTTTAGTTTGATTTTAAGTAAACTTTAATTTTTCAATCCAAACAAAAAAAGAAATATTACTGATAAAAAATTAAAACAAAAACAAAACATAATCCTTGATTTTGAAATAAAAGTTAACCCGCGGCAAAAAGGTTAATTTTTTTATAAATTTTACAGAAGTTTGAGATTTTAGTAAAACATGGTTTTTATTCTATCAGAAAGAAAGATAAGGAATTTGAAAACAAAAACTTAAATTTTGATTCTTAAACAAATTCATTTAGTATAGTTTAAAATAAAACTGAGATTTGAAGTTTTACTTAAAATTAAAAGCTTATTTTTTTTATTTTAAATGAAAATTTATTTAATAAATTTATAACTTTAAAAGAAAGATTGAGATTCCATCTAAATTACTCATTCAATTAAAAAAATAAAAGAATGGGGTTTATCGGAAAAAAATAGATTAAAAAATCAAAATATAAAAAGTTAATTTTTTATTTTTAAGTAGATTTTTAATACATTTAATTTTTAGAAGAAATATTGATATTTTAAAGTAATATATAACTTCTTTCATGTTCAATGAAGAAAAAACATTTAACAATTAAGTATACAAAAATTAAATTTTGGCTTTACAATGATTTTGATTGTTTTTATTTTTAGAAGAAAGATTGAGTTTTTTAAAATAAAATCTAAATTTTTTCAACTGGATGAAAATGAAAGAATGAAATGTAAGAAGAAAAAAACTTAATGTGATTTTTAAATACCACCAAATGTCATTACATACATATGGATATGAAACGTGTCTAATGACCCAGGTCAGCGCACATTCTTCAAGCCACGTCAGCATCCTGACATTCTCCGTTAACTCAATCAATCAAATAAACGGCAGTGTCATTACTGGCTAGTAAAGTGATGCATCCGAGACCCCGATAAAAAAGATCAAGATATTGATATATGTAGATGACTTCAGTGACCAATTTGAGATTTAACCCGTTGACAAACGGGTCAACCGGGTCACAATCCGGGTCATGAAGAACATGACCTGATTTTTCCAGAATCCGGGAAAAACAACATCGTTTGATGTGGTTTTTACCGGGTTTCAATTTCACACAACTGCAGCAACTCAACTCCGGCCAAAACATACCAAAAACATCACTGAAACCTCAACTCCGATCAAAATCGACATAAACTCCGGCCAAATACCCAAATCATTCATTTGTACATAAAATCAAACGTTATATAGTGCAAACTGAAGCCAAGAACACATACAATCAAAGCCCTAACCTTTCAGGAACCAAAGATTCACATAAATCATCGAGTTGTAATTAGAAAATTCAGTATAAAACCCTAGAAATCGTGAATCACTATACATACATCGTTTGTTCAATTAAACACCATGAATCGACTGTAAATCATCTAACAAAGCTATATAAATCATCAAAACATCAAAATAACCATGAAATCAAAAAGTCCTAATTCGAACATAAACCCTAGAAATTGAAAATCAAAGCGATGCATTAAAACATGAAATTGATATCAAAAACAGAAAGAACAGATCAAAACCTTCGATTTGGTTACTGGAATCACACAATTTGATGAAGAAATCAGCTGGAAATCACAGTTTGATTCTCGACCCGATTCAAGTTCTTCCCGACCCGATTTGCAGAGAAAATCAATTAATTTCTGATTTTTAGTTTATAATTAATAATAATTAAATAAAAATTAGGCTATTTATAGTAGTAAAATTAATACTCCTAAATAAAATTAAGGCCCTAATTCTACACTTTTTAAAATTAATAGGCCCCTAATTTTATAATTTTTGAGTATTAAATTTTAATTTATAAATATTTTATATATACAATATATATGCCAAAATTTCCCAAAAATTGTGAATAATGCAAAAATGCAAAGAAATAATATAAATGAAAGTCCTATAATTTTATAAAAATAAAAATGTGATTTTTGTGGGGTTTTTAACACCCAATGGAACCCAGAAAAGTCATTTTTCGCAAAATAAGAAAATTTATAAAATGCTTAGATGTTCAGAATAATGCGATGGTAAAAGCCGTTTGATGAAAAATAAGGCCCATTATTTTATTTGAAATACTGACTTTAAAATCATGGTTCGGGTCATAAAACGTTTGAAATGAAAGTGATGAATGCAAAATAAAATATCTGAAAAATATCTTAAAAATACAGAAATGACACGGAATGCACGTAACACGTAACAATTAGGGTTTTACAGATAATTACACATAAATGACACATTAACACACATCATTTATTATAAATATGATATAATACAGGCGTAGATTTCCCAAACGTTACATTCCTCCTTCTAGGGCGCTGCTTCCTCTCCGTGTTTTCGCCATGGTTGTTGTTGTGCTTTCCAACAAACGGCGCCAAATGTTATGGATAAAAAACTAAAATATAATAATTGTTGTAATTATCACTAAGGAATGTGATTTTCGAGGCTCGATTTGACTGCTTTTGTGTTTCGTGACTCGATCTGCCTTAACAAGATGCCTACGTACCTTACTTTATGCCAATGATCAAGTCAAAAAACGTAGTTCTGATCTGTGAGGTGAGGCCCCTTATATAGATGTTAGGAGTCCTGTAATTGGACTTGAGTTAGGAGATTTGGTGGACAAGTTTCAGAATTAGAATGGTATTTGGAGTCCTAAGAAGTATGAAGCTGATTCCTTATCCAACTAGGTTCCTTGGTGATCAATCTACAATGATTTATTTCCCCACTAGGACTCATCTTATCAGCTGACTTATCCCTTATTAATTAATTACGAAATTAATTAATATTCAGGATTTTGGGTCTTCTCAAATGGGCCTAGTTGTTGACCCAATTCTGATATGATTAATACAACATTAATTACATACCCAGACCTTATTTTCTTCCCTATCCTATCAACTATAGATGTATAAGATAAATTTGTAGGGTAACAATGTTACTTTTCATTCCCTTAAAAAAAATTTAATATATACTTGTAACATTTTTTGCAGTAAAATATATTAATATTATATTTAACCAAATATTTTGCGGGAGCAAGCAGATGAGTTTAATTTATTTATGGAAGATCCCATATTGGTTAGTTTAATATTAAATTAACAAAAAAGGTAATTTTTTTTTTTTGACTAATTTTGGCTTATAACCTTACAAATGAGTATCTGTTCTCAACAATTCTCGGGGTGAGCCAGGATCGAACCCAGGATCTGGGACGACAGAGGATAAGCCCTTTACCACTTGAGTTATCCAACCGTGCTCAAGTGATAATTAAATAATTTTAGTAAGACCAGATAATTAAGTAATTTTAGCAAGAAAATTTTAATGGTTGGTCGATTATAATATAGTATATATACTGGAGGTCGCTAAATAATTTCAGCCGGTTATTGTCCTGCGGGGTGATGGTTTACAGATTTGATTACAAATTTTAACTCCGTTTGTGTTCACTCACAGTGGAGCCTCAGCTCTCCGATTTGAATTAATTAATTGGGAAGACAGAAATGGTGGAACAAGACAAAGAGTATGATATTCACCTCAGAACCTTATCTTCAAATGCTCGTGACTCCAGTTTCAACGCCGATCCTGCTTCCGATCCTTCTCTTCTCATTTCGGTAACTATTCACATTTTGGGGTCACCGTAAAACTGTTTTCACCCGTATATATACATGTTTATTTATTGTTTATTTTTTTACTTGATCAGGTGAAGAAACTTTACCTGCTGTGTAAATCTGAGCAGTCTGAGGATTTAATTGCTAGGGTTTATCCGCAGTTTAATCGAATTTTCCAGCGTTCCTTGGCTTCTATTTCTCAATCTCAAACCTCTAATGGCTTGCTTTTACTGGTACTTTTTTCGTCTTTAAGTTCACAGTCTATTTGTTATGTTGCGTTGATGTTCGAGAATCAATATTGAGCATTAGAATGTACTTCTTTCTTATCAATTTTCTCTGTCAATAATATATGGGTATATGAATTTATGCCTTTTGATTTATATTAGTAGTGCATTTAGCAAATACTGAGGTTAATTTGAGAATCACGTGTTGCAAGACAGGTAAACATTCATGTGGAGATGCTGTTACTTTTTGAAGTTGGGACTTGCGGTTGCTGTTAGATTATGTTTTCCTTTAGTATAAATTACTGCCTTTAGATTTTTACAATATCATATATACTGAACTCGAATATATTAGGAGTCTGCAGTCTTCTATAATGGACTTGAAGTAAATATTTGCAATATTGTTTCTGATATTTGGTAAAGATTCATGTGGAGATGCCTCTCAATATTTTTTTGCTCGTGATTGCCATTCCACTGTGTTCCTTCCCCCCCCCCCCCCCCCCCAACTTCCGCTCAATGCTTTCTATATCTGGAGTAACATATTTTGTATATGTGTTCGACTGTTTCTCAGGCTGTTCTCCAGTTTTTTCTTGATTTTGGGGAGATAGTGCTCCATGATGCTGATCCTAGTCTGAGGGCATTTTTCCGTTCATGCTTGAGCCGGTAGGACATGTCTCAACTTTAATGATTTTAGTCGATCTTCTTTCTGAAAACTAACTCTTAAGTACAATATGCTGTCTCCTAATTTTTTTTAAGAACATGGTTTTTTCTTTTTGGGCCTTTCTCGTAATTTTTCTTCTACATGTTTGTGAACAAGGTTTCTTGTGAATATCTTTTTTGCAGTGAGTTTGCAGACTATGTTGTTGCAGAAGCAACTCTTGATTTTCTGAATGCAAATAAGATAAAATTATCCTCTTCTTTTCCCTCTATACTTCCTCAGGTAAAATACTTCATCTTTGTCTTGCATTTTTTCATCTTGTTTGTAGCTTTGCAGTCTTTTACCAAATTGTCGCAAGGGTCTAGTAATTTATGCCTTCTTAATCATGCGTCACACAGTTTTTTCCATTACTGCTGAAGCTGATTGCCTGGAACGGAGAGAAGTAAGTTTTTCTCTATATCATATACACTTTATCTTGGTTTCCCAGAAATTATTGATTGAAATGTATTTTTTTAATAATTTTGTCACGAAGAAGTTTAAAATTGGTGAAGTTTTTATTTACTTTTTTTTATATATCTGTCTATTTTAATTTTTGCTATATAATTCAGTTGTGTTATGTCAATATCCTCATACATGTGTAACTTTAATAGTAAAATTCTAAACTTGTATCCTCATCGCCTATTTTTGTTTCCTCTTTCTTGCTGTTTACTTGTTTTACTGTACTTGTGTATCCCAAATGTAGAAGCACATAAACATAATACATGTGTCTTATTCCTTGCATGCTATTGCATATGCTGCCCATTGTGATGAAAAGCCTTTAGTCTGCATCATCTTATTGAGGAGAATGTCTGAGACACTTAATACCATTTGCAGATTAGAAAAAGCATTTCTGAAGATATTTCCAGGGTTGATATCTCCAGGATCATTTCTTCCATTATCCCCATCAATTGTTGATTTACCAAGTGAGTTACTTTTCTGGTTTTTCTATTGGCCGGTCCTTGTTCTAGATCCCCCCAGCAATCTCTTACTTTTCTGCTGAAATCCACATTTCGGATTTGATGTCCATTCAATGCATTGCCTGCAATATTCCCATTTGAGCTATACAATAATAATAAGTTGCACCGGTGGGTATGCATTTTTTTCTAGTAATTGTTGTTTATCTAATTATAACGAGGTGCTATTATGCCAATGTCTGAGCATTGCGCTGGCCTGAGTAGTTTCCATTCAATATTATTTCCAAACAATTGTGTGCTGAGTAGTGACATTAACATTTTTAGTCCCTATCTTATCGCTGCAACTGATGCTTGCATGTTGACAGTTGACAAAACTCTTGTCGGTACACATTTTTTCTAATTGCACCATATTCAGCATTTTTTTAATCATTTTTTATTTATTTTCTTCACATACTATTTTTTTAATCGCTTTATTCTATTTTTACATTCTCTTTACTTAATAGGTAACATGCATAATTTTATTTTAGTATAGAAGTAGCATAGCAACTCTACTTGTCTTATGTTTACAGTTCAGCAATGTTATTTTTATACTTAATTAAGTTGTAAAAGGGACGTCTTCTCATCTAAAGTTAAAAGTGTGTCATGTAATATACTCTGTATTTATTTTTCTCAAAAAATTGTTCCATTGAATATACTCTGAATCAAATTTTCTCAAATTATTATTTCATTGTGGTGATTACTTCTCATCTTCACAGTTTTGGTTGTGGCACTGGAAAAAGTGGAACGCGGCTCTGGGTCTCTCATTGGTAGTGGCATAGCCTCAATTCAGAAGAGTACTGCTCCAGAGGTTAAATATGCACTTGCTAAACATTCCAATTAACTCCAAATATGCTCTATGTTGGGACATTCTTTAATGCTTGCAGATGCTGCTGGCTCTTATGGATGAAGCGTATACTGGATCTGTAGGCGATGGAGGTGCTGATTCTGAGTCCGAGGATAGCAATACGATGGCTTCCGGGGATCCACTATTTATTGAGATTTTAAAGGATGAGAACGATGGTCTTGCAGTAAGTGCTACTTGATAATGGTTCCATTTTACAATGTCAGAGTAGGTTTTTTTATAAACTCTTTCCTACATATGCTTGGAATAAATTTTAATGTGATTATTGACCACTTTGGCTAAGTTCCTCAAGGACTCTCTTGCGTTTAATTTTCTCAAAAGTAGTGTGACTTTGTCATATTGGAGCTAAACTTTTTTCTTGTAAAATAAGATTGCTTTTTGTTAGTAATTTTTGACATGGGCCATTGCTACATATATTTGTCTTAAAACTTGAAACTATGGTAGCTAGTTAGCGGATTTGTTGTGCATGTACCGACTATATCTATCTACTTAAGACTCTTTTGAGTGGATTGCAGTATCTGTTCGCTTATAAATTGTAATGCAGCGCCTTCTTTATTGAAACTCTAGTTTAAAATGTATATGTAATGAATGTTTCAGGAACGACATTGGACTTCTCCTGGGATGATGAATGCAACACTTCAGACTGCAACTAGTAGCCCTCATTCTGATAGACTAAAGCAAGCTCTAAAAATTGCACCTCGACTTCTAGATGTGTATTTTGCCATCGCATTGCATGATGTTGATAACTGTATGTGTATGCATGCCCACCGTTTTTGTTCTTATTTGGCTTTTGTTTTCATCGGGAAGGGTCTTTTTCTTGTAGAATTGCATCTAAGAAAAAAACTCATCTCAGCCTGCAATCTGAAAATCCATGTTATTTGCAGCTCTGTTGTGCGCGTTGATTCCGTTACTTATGGCAAGAAATTCTGTACTTTTTCCAGACAAAATTTTCTCGTATGAGGTATTTAATACATTTCTGTCAGATTTGGTTGCTTATATTATAAACACAAATATTGACCGTTTGCAGATATGAAGTACAGTCAGGTTTCTCTGCAATGGGGACATTAATATCATGATGCATATCTAACTGCACCTTTACTAAACACAAATATTGACCGTTTGCAGATATGAAGTACAGTCATGTTTTTCTGCAATGGGGACATTAATATCATGATGCATATCTTACTGCACCTTTACTAAAGAAAATAATACTGATTCCAACAAAAAATGATCCCACTTTTTCGTTGAATTTTGATCTGGTCATCTTTATCTAGCATGATTTTTAATTTTTGGACATAGTAAGCATTCTAATTTAAATTGTAGTGTAGAGATCCAACAGGTAAGTTCTTTGTTGAATTTGTGTTTAATTTTGTCAAAATCTGATGGCCGGTATTGTGATTGTTAGGCAGTTTAGAATTAAACTCAGTGTAAATGCATTTTTTTATTAAATTTCTAGTCAACTGTGTGTACTTTAATTTTTCTATATATATAAAAAAAGTTGAATTTTGATTATAGCTTGAGGTTTGTACTTGTAGGTTCAAAAGAGGCTCCTAGAGTTTATGCTTGCTGCATTTCATCGAAATCCTGATTTCATAGCATTACTGAAGGTATTCTTTGCGAGTCTACCTATACATTACTTGTTAATTTTGGACAGGTGATGTTTAGACCTCATACTCCACCCTTTTAAAAAAAAAAGGTTCTTATCCGATGTAATAGACTTGTATTAATGATAATATTTCTGAATATTTAAGTTGCCACCCTGACAGTTTTGTCCTGAGATCTGTAGGAATCTATTTATTTCCCACTACTAAAATAGTAGGTGGGAAAACAGATCGACTTGTATGATCATATATACACTATTTATCCTGCCTTTTTCCTAAAGAATTGGTTCGTCAACATAATGGAAAATAGTAGTTGCGCTACGTGTAATTATTCCACAGATATTCACATCAGTGTATACATTGTTCTAGATGTCTTCTCTACTTTGATGATATTCATCTGAAGTCATTTGCAGAAGCCAATAGTAGACAAGCTTGGAGAAGCTTATGATAGTCCTGCTAAGGTCAGTGTTTAGCAAATTATTTCCTGAACCCCACAATTTCACACGCTTAACTCGCACTGAAAAGGTTCACCGATTTAAACAGTCATGATGGCTACACATCCGGGTTTATAAGGGTGATTTATTATTTACAGTATTTCCCAGATGGAGTTGGCACTGCAGTTATGTTGGGCAATTGGTGAGCACGGAGGTGGTGGTGTTTCTCACAAAGATGGAGCTCGTGAACTTTTTGAGAGTTTGGAACTGCTTTTGTATGAAAATCTTTCATCAAGGTACATCAATGCAACATAGCTGTCTCCAAGAAGTCTGATTATTAGATTAATATTTAATTCTAATTATCTCTATTAATGGTCCGTTGAAAGTCGTCTTGGTCTAAGGGAGTCGGCTTTTGGTTCTAGTAATTCCACAACCCTAAGGAAATCGTCACAGTCAAGGCTGCTATCTTTTGTTGTGACAGCAATAGCAAAGCTTGCAACATACCATCCCGACTTACTGCCAAGGGCACGAGTATCACTCGCCAAGGTCAATCTTCCTAGTTAATACAATCTTAACTGTTTTGAGGTAGTTAATGAAAAAGAATAACGTAGCTGTGAAAATTAGATCGGAATGTTGATGGCCAATCATGTACATTTTTAGTTGATATTTGTACATGAATTTGATGATATATTGAAAAATTTGCATTACAGGTTGCTCGTTCCCGTATATCAGATGCGAGGGTCTGGCAGCGTGCTCGTGATTATTTGGGTCTGATGAGTGAACCTGCAATATGTTTGTCTGTGTTGGGTCCTTCAAGACCTTCAAGTGGGCACATGCTGTGTCCGGGTGTTGTCAACTGGAGTGAAGGAGGCACAAAAATGGTGGCTCATATTCCTTTCTACGTTCTTGGTGAACAAGATGGTATAAATATATATATATTTTTTATACAACACAGGAATATGCATAAGCTTTATAATATATTAGGAATGTTGATCTATAAGCTCCCTGAGCTTAATCCTCTATGAAGAATTTAAGATCTGCACGGTAGCATTACATACACATCTTGCCCTTTCTCTAGTTATATGTTTATTAACTATATATTAACGTGCTAGAACATTTAACCAAATTTGAGGCGCTTGACAAAATTTTGATGTGAGGTTTTATTAGGAAGATAAAAATAATATTTAATATAAATTTTTAAAACATTATTATGTAATGCTTGTTTACCTTATATTTAATATTATGTATGTTTTAAGTTATTATATTATTATTATATATAAAAATATAGGGAGGTTGACCTCAGGTAATTACCTTGAGATTACAAATTACCTTGAGATCACAGGGGAAAAATTGTAATTACATGAAGTTCTTCGAATTTATAAAAATACCATATCTGATTTACACCGTAAAATCACTTCACCTGTAATTGCCCTGAGGTCAACCTTAGGAGTTTTTTTCTCAAAAATATATTTATCATATCATGATAATTCATTATTTTTACATTTTTCAGAAAAGCTATACATCATTTTATCTATTATTAGATAAGTTGGTATATAAATGTAACATTTAAATTAATTGAATATTAAAAAAAAGTAGATGTAGCATAAAAAGAATTAAAATGACATAATTTATGACAATGTTAAACATCTGAAAAACAAAAATTAATATTATATATTTAAACTATAAGTTTTTTTTACATTTGATAAATATTTGGTATTACACACATATCACTAAAAATATTAATATCAGTTAATTCTTATAAGTCTCATTTTTTTAAGTTAACTAATTTATATTTTTTGATATTTAATGTGATATGTCACTTATTTAAAGTAATTTTATATTTATTTTAAACATCTTTTTACATAAATATGTAAGAATTTAATTATTATTACATAAATATTTAATTAGTATTTGTTAGCATTTTAAATGATTTTAGTGTTTTATATTTAGAGTTTTTAAAAATTGTACGGTTAAGTAATAATTTGTAAAGTTATTTGAATTTTATTCTACACTTAATCATAATCCTATTTAAAATGTTTAGAAGTTATCAAAAGTGAAAATTGTACTTTGAACTATAATTTGATTCACGCTTTAAATCATTTGTTTTTTTTGTTCATACTTAGATAATATATCTTTGTGAAAATGTAAGAGATATAAAGTTCTTAAGTGATACATTTTATTTGTGTATGTTTGTATAGAGGTAGGTGTATGTTTGTTTTAACCTGTGTGCTTTTTTTAAGTGTTATGATATTTAGGCCGTGACATTTCATATAATGTTGTACCTGTTAAGACTTGTGACGTCATAATCAGGCTTTCAGCATTATATATACTATGAATTAGGAATATTGATCTAAAAGCTCCCTGAGCTTAATCCTCTATGAAGAATTTAAGATCTGCATGGTGGCATGACATGCACATCTTCTAGGCGGTCGCCCCTTCTTCCTAGTAAACTTGTCATTTTGCTGCAGTTTCTGCCCTTTCCCTAGTGTTTATTAACTATATATTAACGTGTGTGAACAGTTTCTGGAATAATCCCTTGTTGGTCTCTCTGCTTTGAACTGGGTTGACTTCAACGTTTTTTCCTCTGCAGGTCCTCCCTTCCATGATTTTTCTATGGAAGACATACTTCCCAGAGAACGGAAGGAGTGAATTCTATAGGCTTTTTACATAAACATGGCCAGGATCAATGTTTGCTGTTTCTCGAAGATTGGATTGGCCGGACAGGCTACAAGAATTATTTTGTCGAATTCTTTGACTAATGGATTCTACCTTGATGCTTCTGTTTTTCATTCTTATTAGCTTATTCCCGTTTCTTCTGTTTTGAGGATGCTTAGAAACATTTTTGTAATAGTTGTAATAGAGCATTAACTTTCACAGAAACTATCGATGTTCAAACTGCCGTTAATATAATACAAATCTATAGTATGATTATTCGTGTCCGCATTATTTGAAAGATTGCTCTACATATGTTAAATGTAAAATCAAAAGATGAGAATCCCTTCACCACTTATATAAGCTTGTCAAGACATAAGTTAATGACATCTGAAAATCTTTTTATGTCAGAAAATTTAAATAATCCTAAACTGATCCTTGAATCAAAGAAAGTGTTCCAGCGATGAGATTGTGCAGTGTAGCCACTATCTGAGGTGGAAGATATTCTGGCGAAGATAAATTTTCATCTGTAATCTGAAACAGTATAGTTAATATACTTCCACCAGTTCCCGTTGTCGGTTCTACTGGATTCTCAGGGAGGACGGTAAATCCAGATCCCAGTACCGCCACTTCTGTGGAGCTCCCACCCTTGAGCAGTGCTTTCAATGATTTATCATCTACTGGTGCGTAAACCATGTAATATCCTGTCGCATCCGTGTAGCTCTCTTGCAGGTAAAACTTAAGCGTTTTATTTAGCCGAGGCTACACATCAAACACTTTCATGTTATAAATGTATACATGGGGAACGAGATAGTTAAGCTAAATGAATATCAGGTACCTCAACTGCTACCAGGGAAACGCGACTTGATGCCTCACGGCCAGTGGCAAAGTATGCTAGATCTTGAGTTGCACACTCATGAGAGAGGATATCCCACTGCAATATTATCATAAATGCTTTCACTTATAGGGAATTCGACATGACAAGATTAATGTTCCATTTTGTGTAATATAAGATCTACCTTGCTGCGGTTACTCCCAGAGTTAAGAAATTCAAAAACATCAATTGGTGGGACTGGTAGTTTCAAAGATGTTGCAACAGTCATGATGACGCCATGAGGATGCCCTGGATTATCTACATTAAAGCTTGTCTTTACTAGTATGTTTTCACCATTCGTAGTTGGCAATGGTTGCCAATGGTTGTCCGTTGAACCTCTCACAGCCTCATTGTAACTTCTACTTATTCTCTGAGAGAGTTGCAGTAAGCTCTTCCTTCCATCTTTTTAATCAGTTACAAGAATGTGGTTAAGTGAGGAAAGTTTCCAAAACATTGAACGAAGCTAAAACCTCAGTCGAGTTTAGAGCAGTTAGAAGCAACATTCAATTGAAGGAGCAGTAAGAATTTACCACTGTTGTCCTCCAGGAGTAATTTGAGTCTCTCACACTGCCTATGCAATGTAGCTATCCAACGTTTTGCACGGAATGCAAAGCCTGAAGAAACTAGTTTTCTGAACATGGTAGGAACATAACTGTAATTAACTTCATTATGCTCAATCCATGTAACCTGCAAATACCCGGTAAAATTCAAATGAAGATCTGTAACCTGGTTCTGATTGAAGGAATCATATAATTTCATTTTTGATTCTGAAATAAAGTTTTGACCTTGGAAAATCCATTTTCAAGGCCTTGGATTAAGCAACCTGAAGGTTTTCGTTGACACTTTGTCACCATATCGGGAAATATACTTTCCAAGGAAACATCCACCACTACCCATGTATTCGCAACAGTCATTTGTTTACAGTATCTTGCAAAATATATTTCCCTAGTCTTAAGCAGGGGTGAGGCAACATGAAATTCCGCTTTTAACTGTTTAACATTTTGTAAAAAAGGAGAGGCTTAATGTATTATATCAAATGTCTCAAAATACAAGGTCAGTTTGACATTTAAGTTGTAAGATTGTTGAAAAAAACTTAGAGAAGAAAAAGACACCTACATTTTGCAGAGAACTTGTACTGTAATAACTAAATTTAAGATTATTCCAACATTTGGTATCAGAGCATCTTGATATTTCACTAAATATATATGGAGAAATTTTTAATACCATTTGAAATCTCAGATAAATACTTAATATATATATATATATAAATGTATGTATTTTTATAAGAGTCTCACAAGCCTTATAACATATAGCTCTGATGCCATGTTGAAAAAAAACTTAGAGAAGAAAAAGACACCTACATTTTGCAGAGAACTTGTACTGAAATGAGGAAGAAAAGAAATAAGTAAAAATAGCAGTACAAGTTCTCTGCAAAATGTAGGTGTCTTTTTCTTCTCTAAGTTTTTTTCAACAAAGATCACTCGAGCAAAATGAGCCCGGATACTCTGGTTCAATACCAGATGATCTTGGTGAATTAATTAGAAAATGTAGCGACTAGTATGTAAATACCACTTGCAAGGCTCCATTAGGATTTCCCAACCCCTCTCCATTTGACAGTACTCCAACAACCGAGACTTCTGAGACAATATCACAGAAGACAAGTGACCATTGTTCCTACAGAACAAAAACCATGAGCAAGTTTATAAATCAACATATGCACGGAAAATTGTTGTACTGTATTTAAATGGAAATTTAAAATACCTACCACATCAATAAAAACATCAACAATGTTTATGGGGTTCATTGGCACAATTTCTGTCTCTCGAGAGGCTTCAGTTTTAAAATCAGGTTGGTGTCCATTTATTAATTTAGCATTTTTGGAAAGCTCTGATGATAACTCGGTTGGCTCTCTGACTGACAACAATCTTATGACTTCCTCTAGAGTTGAATCAAGAGATTCAAATCTGCGTTTATACTCGGGAACATTTAATGTCTGAGTTTCTTTCTCCTCGTCAAAAGTCCACAAGGGCGCTAAAGTGCAGGCCTTTTGTGCAAGTTCCTCAGCAGCTGCAACAGTTAGATCATAAATCCTGGTTTTATAAGGTTCAGCATTTACCATAACTTGCATAAGAAGGTATGTTGCTCGGATTGCTCTCCCCAAATATAACGGTGATTGTGCATTTCCAATATTCGATGATGATGAATAATGATCATTTGTTAGAACTGGGGATTTGAAAACTGGTGTACTAGGTTCTGAAGCAGACGCTGAACCAGTTTGAACCTGTAGATACAAACAATTGGGGACATCATTTCATTCAATAATAAATATAGATATCACCTAGCTAGGCACATAACACATGTACTTATTAAGGAAAGATTCATTAGAACAAATAAATTCCTAACATCTATAGTTACCTCTAGGTTAAGATTGAGTTCTAAACTTGAAATATCTTGTGTGTCCATAATCAATGATTATTTTCTGAAACAACATATAGCATACACCATCAAAATAGGATAGACCATAAATAAAGGTACATAAACACAGAAAGAAACATAATAAGGTAACAAATCCAAAATGTACATGTCATACACTTCCCGTAAATATCACAGTACATTTACTCTAAAGCGGAGTATATAGTAGTTATTGCTAATGTGTATGACATGTTTTCATAGAGACGTGATTATGGTGATTTTGTATATTAACTTTTAGGGTTTGGGATTTGAACCAATATAACTAAAGATTTGGGAAGTCAGTTTGTACGAGTAATAAAGGTATGTTTTTCTGTTGGCATAAATGAAGTACTCCTTTAGTTATTATAGGTCTCTTTGGATCAAACTTATAAGTTGCTTATAATTTATAAGTTGAAAGTTAGTATATTTTTTTTCAATTTATTTAGATTTTTCTCAATTTATTAACTTTGATTATAAAATATATGTTTTTAAATGTTAATTTAATTTAAAAATTACGAATTGAGATAATTATATTTTAAAAATTATTTATTTTAGTTCATTTTAATAAAAATATTTTGAATTATAACTATAATTATCTAAATCCTTATGAAACTTATAAATATCTATCTACTTATAACTTATAAGCCACTTATTCATTTTAATTTATAAGTTACTTATTTTAAGATTTCCCGACGGTACATATTATACATTGACAACTTATTTCAATATTTTTGTTCAATTTATTAATATTAATAAATTGGAAGGTTAATTTCTACCTTCCCTTTATTATTTAATAAAATTTTAAAATAATAAAAATATAAATAATTTGATATTTAAAAAATATATATATTTTATAACTTTTAGATATTTAATTATGATTATTAAATAATAAGCTAAATAAACTACCTTCAACCACATCTTTAATAAGTAAATTAAAATTCCTTCTAAAAAAATATTATGTGTTTAAACTACATAAGGTTCAACAACATAAAAAAACTAAAATTTAGAATTAATATTATAAATTCTAAACTGTTACAGTAATTAATTAAATAGTTATTATACATTGTTACTAATGTCATATTATCAATGTTATAATCTCATTTAATCTAATTTTAGTCAATATATATTATTATATCAATTTTGTTATAAAAATTAATAAATATTTACGGTAACATTACTAATATTGCATTGAATAATATTGCATTGACTATATTAAATACATAATTATTTATAATTTAGAGTTAAATTTGAAAATAGAAAACGACACAACAATTATATATGGTGTATATTTCATCTTGGAAATATAAACTAATTATTGTAATTTGAATTGTGATATTTAAAGTGTAAGTGAATAATTGTTTTGAAATAATTTTTTTTTTAAAATTGGACAGTTATTTTAAAACGAAATAAGTATAACATAAAATTTAAAATTTTAATATATTTAAAAATTAAAATATATTTAAAAAAATTATCATTTATAAATATTAATTAAAAAGAGGGTTCTTGGTTATTGAAGTATCACCACGTGTCATAATAGCTTTTTTAAAATGATGAAAAAGGTTAGTATTTTATAACTTGTAAAAAAACTGCAAAAAAATTAAGATTTTAAAGTATTCACGCACGATCTTCATATGAATTTTGCTAAATTACTTTAATTATTTATTGTAAAATTCTTATATAATTAGTAGTTTGTTAAATTCTTTTAAATTTTGAATCCAATACTCGTTGAATTAAATTCCATAATAAATAAATAAAAATACACCTAGAGGGAGTGAATAGATGATTATGGCTAATTAAGATTAATTTTAAATTTTTTCCGATAATAGTTTAGTGAGATTTTATAAACAGTTTAATAATCTGACAATGATAACAAGTTGAAATGACTAAATGCAGTGCAAAAATTATATGCAGAAAAGTAATAAGAACACACAAGAATTTTATCCAGGTTCGACCCCTAATTCCCTATGGTCTACGTCGTGGTCCCTTACCAACTTGGTAAGAGAATATATCTCCCTTTATCCCAGCTGATAATGGCTTGTTCAAACCCTGTTTCTTAACCTGCCCTCTAAGTACTATACTACCTGTAACACTAGTTCACCAAACCCTTATTTCCTTTAGCCAACTATCCAGCAACTACACAATACAAATTTGAACAATACAAATCGAATGATAAAGAGATTACAACTCAAACTATAGACTCTCTAAGATATAACATGTATATATAATTAAGAGCTCGAGAGTATTTTAGAATCAATAAAGTCCTGTGAGTTGTGAGTGTTCTTGTTGCAATTAGTTAATCATAAAAACTGCAAGAAACCTCGTATATTAACATACACCTAACCTAACGTTCAAAACAATCTTAACAACTTACAACAGTTAGAATCCAATTCTAACATTTAAGTTAGTTAGGATGGTTTTCAACGTTCATGTATCCGTTTGATAGAAGAGAGAAAGAATATTTAACGTTCAGTAAAAGCCTCTTCTATTTTGTATGAGTATAAAACGTTTTAATCAGGTTTGTAGAAGATAGAGTTTGAAGATAAAACAAACTCCTACAAATTAAGAACTGATTTAATATTTGAAAATATTTTATATCTGAGCTGTACTATATATAAAACACGTATAATATAATAGAGAAGTCCTTACAATTTACTAAAAGAAGTTCCTGAATTTTCTCCTTTAAAATCGACTTCCATGTTGATTCTGGACTGTCCATCTTGGCTTACTGTTATTCTGAATAACGTGATCATAGCTTGTTGAAATAATTACAGTTTTATGACAGCTTGTTGTCATAATACTTAAACAACAAAGGTATTAAACTGATATATCCTGCAAACAGTCTTAAATAATAATATGATGGTTTGTTGTGTTGAGATCATCTTACAATAAATAATATATATATATATATATATATAATATTTTAGTCATTGATATTAATGAATTAATTAATCAATAAGTAGAAAATTTATTTAAGAAAAATTATCAAAAATATTATTTTTTTCTAAATTTTTAGTGATTTTACTATGTTTTGATTTTTTTTGCAAAAATATGCAACCAACCAAAATCAACCACAATTAAGCATACATGCAGCTATTTGAATGGAGTGTTTTTTTTTGTTGCATGAGGTTGTTTGAAATTACACAATTTCGTCGAAGTTTACATCTTGTTGAATCAAATTGCAAAAAACCGAATATTTACTAAAAAAAATTGAAAAACTGTATTTTTGCAAATATATAATACTTTTTTTGCAAATTTTTAAAAAATTGATAGTATTCTTGTAAAAATATCTTTAAACTTGGGTATTTTCAAAAAATCCCTTTATTTAATTGTAAATTTCTTATTATGAAAACACACTAAGAGTTTATACTCCAAACTGTTAAAAAAATTATTTACTATAAAAAGTACGGAATTGTTCCGGGCTTGTTACACTATTTTTTTTTGACAAATTCTTCAACAATTTCAAAATAAATCAATTTAAAATAAAGGAAAATTAAGAAAGTTTAGAAAAAAAACTTTAACACCTATGTCATAAATTCAAGCTATAAGTGGTTTAATTTTCTATTTTTCTATATAAGGAAAAAAAACACGTCTAGTATATTTTTATAAATAATTTGAATGTTATGTTGGTATAATAAAAATTCAAAAAATTATACATAGAAGTCGATAAACAAATATTTATTTATCAAAAAAATATTGGTTAAAAATTAAAAAAAATTATTTGTTTAATTTGTAGGAGATCTATAATACTGAGAATGATAAATTACCTAGAATACAAAAAGAAAATAAAAATTGTGGTGCTAAAATGCCGGATTAATTAGTAATATGTGTACAAGGGGAGCACTTGTTCTCACTTCCAGCAATTAATCTAATGTCATATATACAATGCATATATGCTGTTGAACGCTTAAACATCGGATTAATCACGGATTAACCATATTTATACACAGGATATATATAGGAGAAACTGATAGTATTATTATGAATCTCACTCCTCTCCCTGGGAAACCTCTCCAATCTTCAATGGCTTCTAGTAAGATCAAATCTGTTGATTTTTACAGGTCTTTTTTCTTTTCCATTATCCCTCCTTCTTCTATATATTTAATATTATTATTATAATTACTTAGATTTCAAATTTATGTAATTGTTATGTCGTCATATTTGATCAGACTATATAAAGACGGGGTTATATGTTATTGGCTTTTTGAATTATGAGGATTGATGAATGTATTGATTTAGCTTGAATCATTTTTACAAATCAATATTATTTATATGCATGCATGCTTCAGATGTGGCGCACAATTATCATAGCATAAATTAGTTGATATCCCGCGGATCTGATCATGGATGTAATGTTATAATTGTTCACTCTTTATTGCAGAAAAATCCCTAGAGACTTAACAGAAGCATCTGTATCAGGTGCTGGAATGTCCATACTTGCAGCTTTTGTCATGATATTCTTGTTTGGAATGGTACGAAGCTGTGTCCCCTGGCGTCTCTTAGCTTTTGTCTCATTCATATTTTAAATTTATAATTATATCGTGGAATTAAGTTTTAGGTTTAGTGAATGGAGCTTTTTTTTAATAATTGTGGCTTTAATTTATAGAGGTGTTATTTTACTATATTTATATTTACTAGATATGTAACTTATTTTTAGTTTAACAAAAAATTTTTTGATTGCATTCGGGGTATTGAAGGTTATTTCGAATCGCAGAATCGTACTTTTGCAAAATATTTTGGAAAATCGTATTTTTACAAATAAAAACTTAATAAACGTATTTTTTATAAAATTAACTTAAAAAATTCATATATTTTTCAAAAATCTTTAATTTAATTAATGATTCTAGTTTTACTTCTACGGGTAATTTAATAGTTTCCTCATGAGTAATCAAAAACAAATTTGAGGTGCTTGACAAAATTTTGATACGAGGTTTTATAAAAAATGACCAAAATATCTCATTTTAGATGTACTTTTACCCAAAATACCCATTCTGACAAAAAGTGCTCAAAATACCCATTACATACTCCACTGATACTGAAGTATCAGGATGATATGCCACTTTCAATAGAGGATCAAGATGATACTCCTTTGTCAGTAGAGTATCATGGCAGATACCCCTCCGTTAGTGAAATATCAGTCCTGATACTCATTTCTCAGTGGAGTATTACTTTTAATTTTTTTTTTAAAAATATTTTAAAAAATAAAAATAAAATTTTAATATTTTAAAATTTTAGATGATACTCCAGTGACAAAAGAGTATCTCACATGTTACTCCACTGACAAATGAGTATATGGGTCGATACTCCACTAACAAAGGAGTATCATCCTAATACTCCAACGTCAGTGGAGTATCAACCGTATACTCCACTAAAAATGAGTATCTGGTGGATATTTTGGACAGTTTAAAATTCTGGTGGGTATTTTGGGCGATTGTTATTTAAAAATGGTTATTTAGGTTTTTCACCCAGGTTTTATTCGGAAGCTTAAAAAAATATTTAATATTATTTTTAATAAATTAATATGTAATGCTTGTTTACCTTATATTTAATATAACTAAGTAATTAAAATATAATTATATATAAAAATTTAGAGAGGTTGATTTCAAGTAATCAACAAGGGCATAATAGTAATTACAAGAAGTTCTTTGAATTTATAAAAAAATCCATATTTGATTTACATTGTAAAATCACTTAACCTCATGTAGGTCAATCGAGTTTTTTTCTCAAAAATATATTTATCATATCATGATAATTCATTATTTTTATATTTTTCACAAAAGTTGTACATTATTTTATCTATTATTAGATAAGTTGGCATATAAATATAAAATTTAAATTAATTGGATATTAAAAGAGTAGATGTACCATAAAAAGAATTAAAATTACATAATTTATGACAATGTTAAACATCCGGAAAAAAAATAATATTATATATTTAAAAAATAAGTTTTTTTACATTTGATAAATATTTGGTATTACACACATATTACTAAAAATATTAATATCAGTTAATTCTTCTAAGTCTCATTTTTTTAAGTTAATTAATTTATATTTTTTGATATTCAATGTGATATGTCACTTCTTCAAAATTATTGTAATTTTATATTTATAGTAAACATCTTTTTACATAAATATATAGAAATTTAATTATTATTACATAAAGTACAGGTAGTACTAAAAAAAATTTGGGACCGTATTTTAATGACGGCCCCAAAACATCCGCTTATTTTGACTTATTGTTGAGCTGAGCCTGCTAACTTATTTTTAAATAATTTAATGATTTAAGATATCATTTGTGCGATATAACTAAAACAAATAATATTTTTCTTGTTTGAAGGAACTGAATAGCTATTTGATGATGAACACCACAACGACAGTCGTTGTTGACAACAGTCTTGATGGAGATTTCTTGCGCATTAATTTTAATGTAAGGTATGGTATTAATTATGCATTTATTGTTGTCTACAATTACAATTCTATTAACAGTAGTATTTTTAGATTTTTCATTTGTATTCTTCCAATAATGGTAAGATGATATTCCCTTTTTATCGCGATTTATATATTTCGTTCAACATTACAATACTAAACTCGATTGTACATTATCCACCCGTCCAACACAATCAGTAATTGAATAATTGTATCTCGCTACTTTGTTCGCATGGCTTTATGATCTTTTACATCTTTCAACCTTTGGTTGAATTCATTTATAACCCTTCCAAAGTAGCATATCAAAAGTGGTTCTGATTGCTTGAACTATAAGAAAAGAATTAGATTCTATCTCCACATTTGTCCGGTCCTTTATATTTATCCAACTCAATGCCTACTGGATTTCTACTACTTTTGCTACATCTGGTGTTATACTTCCCATTTTACACCGTGAAAATGCTTCAAGCGGCATACATGTATCATCTCGAGCCACCATCGAATAAATGAAATATTGAGAAGTTTAAAATACTGCAGTGGTAATGTTTACCTTTATCGTGTTTTCTGTTTGTGCGCTCTGGTAATTTGCTCCATCCACTTATATCATAAACCCAAGTGATTTATTAAAAAATCTATCTTGAGCACACTTTCATGGATTAAGAAAAGTTCTGGTTGACACTACAACCTCTGATGCGTCCATACCACATTGATTCTCGACTAGCTCATTTCTACATCTCCATTATAACCGGCTCACCATTTCCATTCTAGTTCATAACAATTACATTGACCAAAAGAAAACTTTAACCATTCTAAGGATATGTTAACCGCAATCATAAAATCTGAAAGATTTACTTTCTCCTAACAAACCTATGCAAAAGAACGGGGCCCTTCCGAATGACCTATAATATAGTTTACTCTTATGGTCTTATAGATAATGAGACACATCTAAAGCATCATCAAGCCTACCACCCATACCTGAAAAAACATTCTAGTTGTGTTGTACCCTTCTCCGCTCCCCCTGTGCCGTACCGATGAACCGAACTTGAGTTCGTTCTATTCGTTATAACAGAATGCTAACCCTTGGTGATTGGCCAATTCCAAGATCATTCTCAATAGAGCTCTAATAATGAAATAGGGGTGGGAAACAGCCCTGATCACCAGCTAAAGCGTGATAAAGGAGGTAGGGAGCAAACTGCTTTTTCCAATTTTTTTTCAATAGATAAAAGTGTATACAACTGATTCTTCTTTTGTATAACACATTGCACAAAACAGAGTGACATTTTGCTTAATCCGTAGTTAATCCTTGGTTTGTAGACAAGCTCATGAGGCCCTCCGAAGAAAATGCTTAACTTTTACAGGGATCGGAACATTTTAAATTAAAATAACCACAAAAAGTTTCATCTAACACATAATAAAGCAATCAAAAATATTATTTGGTAAATAGTATATGTGGTACCGTAAGGATTAGAGTATTTTTTGGATAATTGTTATGTCGAAATACAATCATGTGAAATTATATGCTACATGGATTTATTTCAGATAATTTACACTCGTATGGCGTGATTTATCTTATTTTACGTGACTTGGTCATCTTTATAATTATTTTCGGGGATTATTGTTAATTTTAAAAATATATTGGTTTCTTTAAAATTATCGGACCGAGACGGGACGTCAAAGCCAACAAGAATCGTATTTTTATTCTTATAAAATCAAATATCTTGGTATAGTTGGGGTCGTAGATGTTAAATATCATTTGGAGATTAATAATGATTAAACATATTATTTTGGTTTGAGATTTCATCGTGACGATCAAATCATCAGACCCTGGATTTGGGACATGTAACGCCCCCAAATTCGGGTTTAGAGGATGTGGTCGTCACGATGAAACCTCAATCCAAAACAACTTGTTTAATAATAAACAATCACCAAATGATATTTAATATCTACGATCCCAACTATATCAAGATCTTTTTAGGTTACAGTGCTAGAAACAAGATTTTCAAGTTTCACAAATATATTTTTATTTCTTTTATAACTCTTTTTAACAATTCTAAACTCAAAACCTAACCCACTAGTATAATTTCGAAAAGAAGTATAGTAGGCCCAATCATACGATAACACAACTATTATATATAAAAGTACTTTACACAATAAAACTTACTTTAGTCCCGAATATCCTGAACCAACCATCTTGACAAACGCCTCTTTTCTTCTCTTTCTGAACTACGCGACTAAACCTCGCAAGTTATTTCTCACTAGAAGGTTAAATTTAAAACATGAAAGTATGAGAAAAAGAAATGCTCATCAAATGTTTTAAAAGCATAATTAGAAAGCCTAAAAATAATTTCATATTTTTTAAATAATACTATTTTAATAATTTGCAAAACTTTTTTGTTAAAACATTTTGATAATTAAGAAACATCGGCTTCAACAATAATTTAAATCTTAACTAGAATCGGAACCAGTAAAATTGTATCCACAATAAAATTCAAGCAAACAATATGAGACGGTAATAAAAATATGAATCATAAGTTTTATATCAATGCTGAATTAAAAACACAAGTGTCAGATAAATCATAAATGATGATTATCTTTGATAATTTAGATGGAAATCTTTCCTTACGGGCGTGCTACCTCTGATGATTATTCGCAAAATAACACCAACATTCTGAAACATCCAAAATAAGGGGTACCCAAAAATGGTAATCGAAGGCCTATCTTATATATTACAATATGTCATAATATATACAAACATTGCGCCTAGCGCGCCCGCGACCATGGGTCGTCTTATACTAATCATTCCATCTTAAAATACTTTAATAAAGGAGCCGAATCAAATGGCATCCCTAAGATTCAATTCCCCCATTTTACATGGTCATGAATAATCTCAAAAACAACTTCAGCCTTTTTTGAACATAAATCATTTCTCTATTCTGATATTAGAATAGTTGGAACATTTGTTTAATTTAAAAACCAGCATTTAGATGTGTAAGAACATCTAACTATTCTGAACGTAGAATAGTGTAAGAGTACTTGCATTATCAGAAATAAACAGTTTAATATGTAAAATATTTAACTACTTTAAATTTCATAATCGCTTCCAAAACCCAGAATTGTCTCTTGCATGATTTATTCCATTATCTTGCAGTGACATATATCCATTCTTCACTGCATATTGTCCTCTTTTTTTTTCTTTACGCCAATACCAAGTATCCTCTTCTGTATGTTGTAATAGAATGAAAAGTATTAATTTGATATCTCTGTCATCAAACATGTCATAAATCAAGTAAGTATCCCACTGGTTATGTCATGGTAACATGAGAAAGTAGACCACCTGGCCTTCGAGTGCCATGTTGACTGTACGCACATAAGGATCTTCTTGTTCTTGGAACCATAGGTCCGTTAAGATGTTCACATTATTATTAGAACCAATTCTTCTAGCTAAACCCTTTCGTAATAACTAATGTACTTCAATAACACTACTCCAAATATACAGTCAATGGAGTTACTCATGTGCGAACTCAATGTAATATGCATTAAGTTACGATTTTCTTAATTTATATGTGATAAAATGATATTCTAATGACATACATTTTGTATGTTTTATCATTGTGACCAAAATCTAGATTATAAAGACCGGTTAGTGGGTCCTGCTTCCGGAGTATCTTTTTTATATAAGGTCCATAACTCAAAATTGCCAACGAATGGTTTTCAAATAACAGCTTTTGTTATGAAGATAATTTTCAGAGACAACTTTCATGAAACAGGTTATGTGGTAACTCAAAATACTTACAGTTCGAAAATGAGTAAATCTTCTACTTATTAGGATATCATAATAATATTCAGAGATAAGATTTAAGAGATATTCAATTATAGGATATATGCCCCATTTGTGATAATAAATGTATGGTCGAATATATAATCATAGATAAAGCTTTCATAATCATAAGACGACTATGATTTTTATTATTACATGATATTCTAAGGATGAATGGAGTAAATGAAAAGCCCAACTAATTTATAATATATATTCAGTTATAATCTTAATCTAGAACTATAAGAAGGACTTGGTTTCTTGTATATTAGGGTATGTAGGTGATTTACGGGGTCTCTTCGAACACACATATTGATATTGAAAGCATGGATACTTTGGTATAATATTGTAATTCCATGGTTCTTAACTAGTTAGCAAAGAATTGTGATGCCCTTGATCTTTAAAATTCTCGTGAATCTAGTTCATTTTACCCAGAAATCACAACCCATGTTCTTCAAAAGCGCTCAACTACGAATATTTTTTGGCAGTTACGAAACTTCACATTTCCCCGTTATTCCAATTGTAGGGCCTCTATTTGTCGTAGCAAAATTCATACTTACATCACTTCTGCCATTTAACAAATATGTAGTCAAGCTTTATTATGGATGTAGCCTTTTGTTCGAATTCTGTTGGGTTGAAGTAATTGAGAGTCAATAATATGATTTTTTAACATAAAATACATAAAAGTACAATACTTTACATTATAATGCATCAAAGTACAATACTTTAGTTATCCACCTCTTTATGTAAAAATATATATTTGTTACATCTATTTTTATTGTAATATAGATTGGTCTTGCAGCAACGACTAGAAGGGTTCTTGTTATTATTTTAAAAGTAGAAACAAACGTCTCTCCATAATCCTCACCTCGTTTTTTCTTATGAACATGTCAATAATGATATCTGGTTTGTATTTAGATTTATACGACCATTTACATCCAATAGCTACCAGGTGGCAAGTCAATGAAGATCTAGGTACCATTCCAAGAATTTATAATTAAATATATGTATGATAGAATTTTCAGTTCTAGAATTTAGACATACGAAGTCGTAATTATGTTATATGGTATTGGATTTATATTAAATATGCTCTGTTTCAAGATTGGTTCCCTTTTACTTATAACTTACATATTGTTCGGTTTTAGGGTGCCTATCATAACTATTATAATCTTCATTTGTTAAGAAAGTTAAGTTATATGAGTTAAGTTATATGATTAAAGAATATTTGAATAAATGAGATTAATGATCTCCTTATTTTAATCCATTTTATTAACCTTGTATTACATGAAGGTGTATTTTTACGATCATTTACTACTTTATGTTATTATATCTTATAGATTGTTTTATAACTTGTTCTTATGCTATGCTGCCTATATTGTACTTTATCTAGTAAGCATTAGTAATATACCGTATATTTATCTTTTGTGGCTTGGTAATTTTGCTAATAAACAACTTCTGATAATTTGTGATAGTTTTCCAGCACTCTCTTGTGAATTTGCATCTGTCGACGTGAATGATGTCTTGGGAACAGTAAGTCAGTCTCATTTTTTTAGTTCTGATTGTGTATGCAGGTTTAAATAACGGGTTTGGATATTTCATCTTTGAGATGTACTTAATTTTTCATAATGAAACTTATTGGTCAGGCTTTGCATCCTCTTATTTGCAGAACAGGTTGAACATAACCAAAGAAATTCGCAAGTATTCAATAGATCAAAATCTTCAACGTACGCGTTCTGGATTTGAAAATGGGCCATATTTAAGAGCAATTAAGCATGATGATGAAATTGATGTAGAATACACTGAAGGTGCTATTTCACTAAATGCTCGTAATTTTGAAAAAGCTTCTCATTTGTAAGTATATACAAGTTGTTTGAATCCCTGATTGTTTGACAATATATTTGTACCGGCCTTAAGTTATTGCTCTCCCTATTAATATGTATTCTTCTACAGGTATCCAATTCTGGTTGTAAATTTCTTCGCTCCATGGTGTTCTTGGAGTAAGCGATTGGTATAATTTTTTATTTCCTTCATCATTTTTTAATTATTAATCTAGTATGTAACTTTTTAATAGCTATAACGTGTTATATTTTTACTTTTTTGACTTCTTAACTTGTTTATATTTATGATATTACCTGATGAATATGGTCTAATTATGGAGGTTCATTTGGTTATATAGATATGTCATTGAGACCTTTCGTGCCATATACGCCAATTTATGATAAAATTATAATCAATATGATACTTTGAACAATTTTACCCAAATTATGTAAGACAAAGCTACATGTGAAAATATTGGTAAACGTCATGTATCACAGATACTTGTAGAGTTTTGAATAAAAATTCATGAACATATGTTATTAGATTTTCAAGCATAGATTAAACTCATTTCATACGTTTGTATGAACTAGGAATGAAGTGACTAGAGACATGAGAATATGATGGGGAACTATATACTATTTTCACAAATTTTGGGTATTTCCTAATTATAAGTTATTTCCATACAAGTAATATTATATGTTAATTTTTGAGGTGGTTCTGGTGTAGCTCTTTTATATTATAATGCAATAGTTTGTTTGATTTAAATTGTATAATTTAATAATAATCACTGCCAATGTTGTTATGTACTTTTATAGTTTGAATCTTTCTCAGTTTTCTTAATACGAGCTCATCTAATATCTCTATATATCTTGCATTGTGTTCTTTTCGTTATATTAGAGACCTGCATGGGAGAAAGCTGCAAATATCATAAGAACAAGGTGTATTTGCTATTTCTGTTATTGCTAACAATTGTGGTAACTTCAAAATGTGTAAATTTAGAAATATTTTAGTTAGTGAATCATGATAAAAAATATTTTCAGATATGACCCTGACATGGATGGGCGCATTCTTGTGGGGAAGGTTGATTGCACGGAAGAAATTGAATTGTGTAAAAGGTATAATTTGAAATGATTTTTATTAGCAAGAGAGCTCAAATTCTTAAATTTTAACAGGTTAAATAGTTTTTATTTAGTGAAAACCTTTTATTCGTTCCAATATTTTTTGTTTAAATGAATTATATCACACATTTGCACCCACAGTTCTACATTATACAGGTTAATCTTTATTGACAAAGTGCTCCTGTAATTTAGTAATCTGTAAAAACATTATATTTACTTCTGTTCCTATTATATTTCAGTTAAGATGATGGTAAATATCCAGTTATCCTTTTTAGTAATTATCTAAGTAAGATAAAATAAGACAAAAATAATGGATTTAATATTATATACCTTTTTTTCTTCCAACTAATTTTTCCCACTCTAAGTATATGGTTATTATATTAGAAATTTGAAGTATAATTAAGAGAATATATGGTGGTCAAGAATGCACCGACCGATAATGTATTGTTACTTCATTAATATAAGATGAGAACACAATTTACATAGAAAATTAAAAGCATTTTACTTCAGTTGTCGTTGTGCATAATGGACCTAAAACCACACATATTTAAATATTATTTTTTTGTGATAAACCATGAACCACTATGAAATTCTTTCAAGACTTATTAGTGGATTATGTATGCTACTTTAGTGCAATAGTAGAAATGATATCACTTGTCATCAAAATATTCTCAATAAGTAATACAACAAATATTTTATTAGCTAACATAATTCCCATTTATATTACACTTTAAATAAAAAAATTATTTACATGTATTTGCTAAAAGATGAGAGGATTCTGGCTATCATCCTGTTCATTTTTTTCCAAATACAAACAGTTTTATATGAATAAATTATATCTGAATGCGAGTATAATTGTATAATAATTGAAACATTTGACATTTTTATGTATAGTGTATCATTTTTCTTGGAACAATTAGCATTAGAATTTGTGTAGTTAACATTCTTGGCATATCTGTGAAATACTAAATTACTCAAAAATATGGATTTCAATAATAGATCTACATATACAGTTCTTGTTGTCTTTGAAATTTTGCTAGGTAAATAAATGGTTAGTATGCACTCTCAAGAAAGAACCTAATTTTACAGTTCTTTACTTTGTAAATAACAACTTGTTGCCTTTTATAAGTAAAATTCCCTAATGGGATCCCTCTTAATAGAACAAATATAATAATTAACGTAATACGGCTGAATCTAATCTCTTTTACAGCTTTAATCATCGAACACCTAGATATACGACATATACTTATAATCTATTTCTGACTCCAATACCATTTTTTCGTTGATTATTAAATTATTACAGTGAAAATGATCTCAGCTATCTTCTTTACGGGTTAATGGGGTTCATTTAATGGATATTCAGGAATAATATACAAGGCTATCCTTCTATTCGCATATTTCGTAAAGGAAGTGATGGCAGGTAAATAAATCTTCAGATATTAATTTTATTGTATAATACACACATAAACACACACACACACACCCACACACACAAAAGTTTTTTAGGGTTATTTTGTAAATAATTTTATGAGATATAGGTATTTTGTTTCACATTTTATAACATATTACCTTTAAATTTGTTTTCTATTTTCATCTTTGTCTCAGGGAGCCCGAATCTTATTATGGAGATCGTGATACCAATAGTCTGGTTACTGTAAGAACCTAAATTTCAAATGAATTTAAATTTCTTGTCTTACAAATATAGGATGTGAAATCATGATTTGAAATTTTTGTGTGATGTGTTATTGTCATAATTATATTATATTACTGAAAAAGGTCATCATCAAATGACATATTAGTTTATATTCCATCCCTTACAGACAATGGAAGAGCTAGTTGCACCTATATCTGCGGAATCTCTGACGCATACAGGATACAAGTTTAAACAACCTGCAGTATTTACAGGAGGATGTAGACTTGAAGGTTTTGTATACGTTAAAAAGGTATTAAATATTTCATAAGTGAGATTCACTTAAATCATGATCAAACAGTTCTTTCCCAGACGGTAGCTAACATATTTTTGGCTGACTAAACTTCATTTTTTTTGTTCAATTTAAAACTTAGAATAATACACCGCACAACGCAAATAAAATTTGAGACTGTGTTTATATTTTACATATCCGTCAATATAACTTACTGATTTTACATGATATATATGCAGGTTCCTGGAAATCTTGTAATATCAGCTCATTCCCCGGCCCACTCGTTTGATGCTTTTCAGATGAATATGTCCCATGTAATTTCCCGCTTCTCATTTGGTAAGAAAATAACTGCAGAAGGGTTCAGTGATTTCAAACGAGTACTACCTTATCTTGGCCGAAACCATGAAAAGCTGAATGCGAAGTCTTATATTGCTGATCGTGGGAATTCAAGTACTAAAAATATAACGGTAAGTTTTGTTTAGGACATATTAAACTAATATTACTTTATTGTTAAGTACTCATACACATGATGAAAGCACATCTACACGTTTGTAGTATTTCTTGTACTTCTTGAAAGTGATTATTTATTTTTTGTTATAGTCAATCACAAAAATTTAAACATTCACTCATCAGGCCCCTATTGGGGTTCCAACCCTCGAACTATTATGACCAAGAGAAGAGGGATATTTTTTAGGATAAGCCTTGTGCCCTCGCCAAAAAATGACTTCTTTGTTTAAGGGGTGTGGGTGGTGATTGAAATAATTGGCTCGGTAAATCCTATCAGATAATAAAAAGTTTTGTAGATTGATAGCCAAGATTTTTAATAATCACATATTTGTATGATAAAATTAGTTATTTATTTATTATATTTAATATAAAATTATGTGACAATTGAATAAAATGTTATAATAGAAACTGATATTGATTTTTTTAACAAATTTATATGTATGAAAAAAGTATAGTTGTAAAGTATGAAGTGGATGAGGAAATGTAAGTGTCTCCTAGCCTCTTTATTGCACTACCTCAAATGGATTTTAAAGGGTTAGTCACCAAATTACGGGTGACAACTAGCTTTAGAAGGAGGGGTGTGCCTAATTTCTTTAACATAAAATATGAAATACGTGTCATGGTAATGATATCAAAATTTATTGTAATATTTGCAGATAGAACATCATCTCCAGGTTGTCAAAACGGAGGTGCTGACGAGAGCTCATAAGATCATTGAAGACTACGAGTACACAGCTCATAGCAGTTTAGTAAATAGCCCTGTGATCCCTGCTACAAAGTTTCATTATGAATTATCTCCAATGCAGGTTTGAAATTTATAAGTTTGTTCATAAAATATTTAGAGTAAATTAAAGTTATTATGTAGTCACTCTTAATCTTGTGTCATCTTTTAAACTATTAATTAGGTAGTGATCGAAGAGAGTCATAAATCTTTTTCACACTTTCTCACCAATCTTTGTGCCATTATAGGTGGTGTTTTCACGGTTTGCTCTCTCTCTCTCTCTCTCTCTCTCTCTCTCTCTCTCTCTCTCTCTCTCTCTCTCTCTCTCTCCCCCCCTCCCTCCCCCCCTCCCTCCCCCTCATATATATATACACATACATACACCCTTTACCTCTTACTCATTTTTTTTCATTTTTATTTGTATAGTTTTTCCCTTGTAATGGTTGTAATTGTTTTGCCTTTATAGGTTGCTGGGATATTGGATTCTATTCTTCACAATACTATACGGCTGATTAAAAAGGTTGAATTAGGAAAAAATTTCTGATAGGAAGCAGTTAGGCCTTACTCATTACCCCTGCATCTGGTACTCTTAGTATAGATCCATATAACCGATATTATTTTCTATATATGCAAGTTTTGTTGTGTATTTGAAAGGCATAGAGAAATACAATCCCCGCTGCTACAAAAATGAAGCAACAAGGACTTTCTGGTTCCAAGTGCTTGTACTCATACATCGAACTTTCAATTTTCATGTACAAAGGTGTAATATGATCATAGTTCAAATTTCAAATATGTGCAATACATTCACCTTATATTATTGAATATAATTTAAATCATAACAATATTGAACTTTATTGAGAATTGGGAACACCGAACTTTACCGATAATTGGAAACGCCATCAGAACCAACTCAACTTGAAATTTAAAAAATTAAAATTCTAACAAATTTACAAGGGAAATAGATAAAGAAAAAAAGGAAAAAAAGAATACAATCAATATTTTTTTGCATACCATTAAATTAGAGAATTAGGATAAAAGATTAATAAAGTAAAGCTCTAATTGAGCTATGAACTATGTTAAATAAACCACAACAAAGCAGCAACACCATGTTTATGAGATAGAGAGTCTTTACGTGTGATGAAAGAGATGGATTCGAATCTTAGGAAGCAGGTAAATTTCCATTTTGTTGTTTTTATTAAACTAAATGATTACAACCAACTTCTCAAGCTTGTAATATGCTCTTAGTTGCCACTTCCCAAGTAATGAGGCCAGGATTGGCTGCACTTATTAACAATGCTGTCTGTAAACTTTTTAATAAGTTTGGTGGTATTACAAGTTCTACAGTCATTTTTTGTTACATAAAGCATTGTATCTTATTTAGTTGCATAGTTAAACAGCGTGATAAAAGAGTCTAAGTATACAAGCTTAGAGTTTGACAAAACGTGTTCATATTCATGTTAAGAAATATTATTATGTAGTTTTTATAAATGTAACAATTTTATAAAGCAATTAAGACTACTGGTCATAATAGAACACATTTATATTACCACGAAAACAACCTTAAATTTGAAAAAGGGTTATAGAAGTTAAGAAACTAGAAAAATAATAAGGTTAAGATTATAGGCCGGGATATGATAGACAACCATGAATTATCTAATAAAAAAATTAACATAAAAGATTGGTTGTGGCTTATCATTAAAATTTTACTTGGAAAAAAAACATTTTAAGTACAATATTTAGATTTAAATCATCAATGTCGTACTATATTGAGAGAAGAAAATACTATTATTATCATGTATTCTGTTGTTATAGACAATTTTCGAAACTTTTTATGCTAAACTTTAGCTAAGTAGAATGCACTGATCTTAAATAAGAACAATTAGAAATCAAGTATCTGAAATTATGTAAGAGCAGTAATCTATAATCTATTTGGACTAGGGAGATAATAAGAAGAGATGATCTAGTGGTCCATCCTCATTACGAGACAAAACACATGTTGAAGAAGTAGTCACTTCGAACTTTAGCAATGTATCCTTGTTGTGAAGCTATAGTAAATAACAAATGTTATATGATAAGATTTGAAGAAAAAACCATAGCAATGGATGCTATGTATAATTGGACAAGTGGAACGAACTGAATCACATAACGTAACAATGTCAACTTCAAAGTTATCATCCTAGACATCAACAGTGCCAATAGGAATTTTAAGCGAAATTCATCTAAACTTAAATAAGGACAATTTTGGAAATGGAACACTCAGTCGTTTGTTGTGAAAAAAATTATCACTTTGGCCAACCCATGAGATCAACAGGCTGAAATTAATGGATATGCTCATTTCATATTTTAAGAATTTTAATATATATATATATATATGCACACACACACACCAAATCTCCACCACTTAAATTTTATAACTACTTTTAAACTAGACTACAAATAGATAAGACATATATATTTAAATTATAATCATTTCCCTCTCATCCTATCACTCATCCATTTACTCTCCAGTCAACTCATTTTCCACATGCTTTGAAATTACTCTCTTTTATAAATCCATATTATCTTTCTTGTCCCTTAGCCGTTGAGTAGAAGTGTTCTAGTTGTTGATATGCTAAGTCGTTGATAGTGTTTCTTCACCAGCCGTTTATATTTACTTTACTTGAACATAATAAAATTGCATGACATATATATAATTAACCATCATATTTTATTATATATAATAACCCGAATTTTGAGACATTCTAATACGTTGAATGAATAGTACTTCTGACGATCAATAGAAAACTTATATATATATATAGAAACTTACTCAAGTGAGAACTTATATTAAAATAAAATATGAAATCTAGTCGTATTCACATATATTTAAACTGCTTTTAATCTGGACCATTCATTTAAATCTTATCATCTTTATCACCCAATTTATTTCACCTACCTGCTCCCTCCATAACAAACAGCACCACCAGCTCCCGCCCATTATAGCCGCTACACAGCCTATCATCGTCGCCCTAGCCACGATTCAACGAGTTTTGATGTTTTTAATGGAATGAAATCATAGATCGATTAAATTAGATTAGAATGATGCTAAAAGCCCTTAATTCTGAGTGTTACAAGAATTGACTATCGCCGACGATGAGCTCGGGCGAGTCGACGATGAGCTCCGGCAAGTCGACAATGATTATTTTTCGTTTAAAATTTAGTTTTCTGTTGTGTAGCGTCTCTGTATTTTAATTAGGTTAATTAAAGATTATAGGGATTATTGGGATTTATTCGGATCATCAAGTGATTTTTCGGTGTGGTATGTTGTGGTGTTTATAATATATTTATGGTGATTTAGATTTAAATCTGGTGATTTCGTTATGATTTATTGGTCGGAGCTGATGAACGGAGCTAGTGGACAAATGGTGGTCGGATATGATGATTTTTGTTGCAGACAGTGATTTTTGATTTTCTGGGGGTTATTTTTGGTTTGAAGATTGTGATTTTATGTTTGTCGTTTGTGATTTTCTGGTGGTCACTGGAAATGGAGGTCGGCGGTGGCAGATGGCGGAATCACAAAGAAGATGGTGTTAAAATATTTAAATATTAAAAATTAATGTGCGGTGAGAGATTAATATAAATTATAAAATAAATGGCTAGGATTATATATCACATCTCACAATAACATTGGTTCTCACTTGAGCGCGACTCTATGTATGTGTGTGTGCGTGCGCGCACATTTGATATTTATGATTTTGAGGTGGTGATTGTCCGACAGAAAGTGACGATTTTGGTGGTGGCATAATTACAATGTGTATTCAATTTTTAGTGATTTGGTTTCAAATTTTATGATTATCTATAAGGTTTTAGCTTTCACAGGGTTCTCAATGAAGTAACAAAGTTGTGTTCTTATCCCCGTTACGAGAGGTCGAGAGTTTGACTACTGATGTGTGTGTGTGTAACTAATATAAAAAAAGTGTTAAAGTATGATATTTGGATCCTTTTACAACGAGCTATTACAAGAATATTTGTAGTCCCTCTAACTGGGCCTTTAAAGGGCCTTATCTATTAGGTGGGCCGAGGCCCAACAGTCAGTCCCCCCTTTAGTCCAAAAAGATATTTTAAATCTTTTAATTACGGGCCTTACATGGGACTGAAATTTGTACATGTAAACGATACCACTGTATGTATTTGAAGAGGCATGTTCTTTCGGCTCTCCCCTGTCCCGCGACCATTGGTTCTTTGGTTTCCTCGAGATTCCCACAATCGTGTCTTGGAAAGAAGGAGGTGATTGTTTCTTTTATTTTATGTTAGATAAAAATTCTATAAGTAAAAATCAAGATCTGCTGGAAAATCACATGGCGTCAGGATATGCAGGGAGTCAAAATCTTCATGGAGTCAAGATGAAGACATACGCCAGGATATGTGTACTTATCAGGATATGCAGAATAAATCAGATTCTAACGATTTATACAGTCCAGTGTTTTAGGAGAGATTGATTTCTCGGTTCTTGACTTATAGGAACGCAACTGTTGATTAGGATATGTATGGAAACAAGATAAGCATTTTTGTAACATATCTTGTAATTGATAGAGCAATTGTGTAGTATTTAAACACATAATAGGTTATCGATTAGATTAACTTTATCATGAGTATCATTGTAACCTAACAGCTCTCAAGAACATCAGAATTTCTTGAGAGAGTTTTTAACAGGTTTATCAGAATTATTAATATATTATCATTCTTACATCTTGATTTTGATTTATTATTATAATTATATCCAACCCCCTCAAATAATTATATCTTTACTGGGTAACAAGTGGTATCAGGGCGGTCTGATTTAATTTTAACAAGTGGTGTCAGGAAGTAAGTATGCAAATACCAATCCTAAAAAAGGCTGACTACTCAACATTGATAGTGAAAATGATGATGTTTTTTGAATCTATTGATTGTGATTATCTTGACATAATAATTGAAGGTCCTCCTTATCCACAGAAGCTTGTTCCATTAACCCCTACTATTCCTGGACACTATATCAGGAAAGAAAGTTCAGAATGGTCTGTTGAAGAAAAAGCTGTTGTTAGGAATATATGTGCATTAGTTTGATGATATGTTTAACAAAATACTTAAGTAGAAATTTAGTGTTAGTAGCCTCAACGGATAAGACCACTTTGGCTATCCGTTGATGGTGTAGCTTTACTTAGAAATAAGTCTAGTATTGTAGCATATTTCAGTCTCTGTATTTAAAATGTAATTCTTAGAAGTTGAGAGAAACTATAAGTCATGTTGACTACTAGATGATATGCAGATAGGAAGGCCAATTGTAAATATTTCATGCCTTGTAATTTTGTATAAATGAAGTGGTATCAACGGATGACTTAAAGACCTTCAACGGATGAGAAGCTAAGCTTCAACGGATGTCTCTAAAGCTTCAACGGATAACATCCTTCAACGGATGAGAGCATCAACGGATAAATGCATCAACGGATGAAAGCTTCAACGGATAACATCCTTCAACGGATGAAGTCATTAACGGATGAAAGCTTCAACGGATGTTCTGCTAATTAGCCGTTGATAAGTGGTAGTTGTACCTACAGACAGAGGCACATGGGTTGACAGAGAAAACTGAGATGTGGCAGCCGAATTTCAGGATCAACAGAAAAAGCAGCCGTTCTTCTTTAGTACAAAGATGCAATAGTCAACAAAGTACTGGAGTGAACAGGAAAAGAAGCAAGTGAAGAACTTATTTTACTATTGTAATTTTATATTGTTTTTCACTTGTACACTTGGTAATATATAAACCAAGAAGAAGCTAGTAATTAGAGAGAGATTTTCCAGAGCTGTTAAGAAATATCTTGAGAGAAAATTCATCTAGTTTGTACTAGGATGCAGCTGTGATCAACATTGTTGAACACAGATTTTCTAATATACCATCTCTGGTGGAACAACAAATCCACCAGAAAAGTTTTTAAAGTTTGTTGTGTTCTTTACATTTTGTGTTTGAATATATATCTGTCTGCATTAGCTCAAAGCAATTCATACACTTGTTCATCTAGAACACACTGCTTTAATAAACTTCTCAAAACCTGAAAAAGTTTTGAGATTTACATTCAACCCCCCTTCTGTAAATCTCATTGTTAGTCCTCTAGGAATAACAATTGGTATCAGAGAAGCTCTTGACACACAAAGAGTTTAAAGATCTTGGAATCTAACAAAGATGAGTAAGAAAGATATTGGAGTAAAGATCCCAGTTCTTGACAAAGACAGTTATCACCACTGGAAGGTGAAAATGCACCTTCATCTACTCTCCCAAGATGAAGGTTATGTAAACTGCATTGAGAATGGTCCTCACATTCCCCACAAAGTAGCCACAGTTGCTACGGCCACAATTGCTGTTGGTCAATCCATTCCAAAACCTAGAGCAGAATGGACAATGGAAGACACAGAAGAAGTCCACAAGGATAAGAAGGCTATGAACATTTTGTTTAATGGTCTTGACAAGGATATGTTTGATAATGTGATAAATTGTTCAACTGCCAAAGAGGTTTGGGACACAGTTCAGTTGCTGTGTGAAGGTACAGAACAAGTAAAAGAGAACAAAATGCAGCTTCTCATTCAACAGTATGAGTACTTTCATTTTGAAGAGAATGAATCTTTAAATGACACATTTAATAGATTCCAAAAGCTGTTGAATGGACTGAAGCTGTATGGTAGAGTGTACCAGGTGAAGGATTCAAATCTTAAATTTTTGAGATCCTTACCAAAGGAATGGAAACCCATGACTGTTTCCTTAAGAAACTCTCAGGATTA
Source organism: Apium graveolens (assembly GCF_009905375.1). Classification (NCBI taxonomy): domain Eukaryota; kingdom Viridiplantae; phylum Streptophyta; class Magnoliopsida; order Apiales; family Apiaceae; genus Apium; species Apium graveolens. The sequence continues at coordinate 103,486,065 of NC_133655.1, read as the reverse complement.
TAAGGACTTTACTCTTGAAAGATTATATGGAATCTTGAAGACTTATGAACTAGAGTTGGAACAGGATGAGGTATTGGAGAGGGGGAGAAAGAAAGGAGGTTCAGTTGCATTGGTAGCTGAAAATGAGAAAGAATGCAGAAAAGAAACTGTGAGATCTACATCAAGCTCCAAAGATGGTGTAAGAAATCCAGAATCAGACAAGGGTAAAGAGCAAGTTGCTGAAAATGAAGACAACTCCAGTCAAGATGACTCTGATGGTATTGATGAGCATCTTGCATTTCTGTCCAGGAGATTTGCAAAGATGAAGTTCAGGAAAAACACTAGAGCCACTAAACCCTATAAGAACATGGTGGACAAATCCAAGTTCAAGTGTTTTAACTGTGGTATAAGTGGACACTTTGCAAGTGAGTGCAGAAAGCCAACCTCTGAAAAGAAGAAATTTGAACAAGTAGATTACAAAAAGAAATATTTTGATCTACTCAAACAGAAGGAAAGGGCTTTCATTACTCAAGAAAAGGACTGGGCAGCTGATGGAGATGAAGAGGATGAAGATGTGGATTATGTCAACCTTGCTCTCATGGCTGATTCTGAAGAAAACGAAGTTAGTTCATCAAGCAATCAGGTAATCACTACTGATTTAACACAACTTACTAAAGAAGAGTGCAATGATGCTTTCAATGACATGTCTACTGAATTGTATCATTTGCGTGTGTCTCTTAAATCTCTTGCTAAAGAAAATAGTAGGATCAAAGAGAACAATCTGTTTTTAAGTAATAGAAATACTGTGTTAGAAAATAAGTTGATTGACCTAGAGAAAACCAAATTGCATTGTATATCTGTTGAAAATGAACTAGCTGAATCTGTTAAGAAAGTAGAAATACTTTCCAATCAATTAGAGAAAGAGCAAGAGGTGATTAAAGCCTGGAAAACATCTAGGGATGTAAGTGCTCAAATTGCCAAAGTCCAAGGAATTGAATCATTCTGTGAAACTGCCTGGGATAAAAATAAAAAGAAACTGGAATTAATTGATGGACTGTCAACGGATGTGGAATCAACGGATGATGAAAGTTATCCGTTGAAGGAAGAAAAGGAACATCCGTTGAAGGTTCCTCAATTAAAACAGGCAGATGTTTCTAAAAGAGAAAATCTAAAGAAACTCAACAAAAAGTTTGGTTCAACTTCAAAGAACTTTGTCAAAGAAGGAGCAAGCACATCCAAAGATGTCAGAAAGGTGAATGTAGGGCACATGACCTTAGAACAGTTAAACAATAGGCTCAAGATGGTTGAGGATAAAAAGGAATCCAAAAGGAAATCCAACAGAAATGGGAAGGTAGGAGTTAACAAACATAACAATTACACACCTGACAAGTATGCTCCTAGAAAAAGCTGTGTGCATTGTAGTAGTGTTAATCATCTATCTGCTAACTGTAAATCTATTAAGAAATCTCCCATAACTGTACCCTCTTCCATGCCTAACATGTCTGTATCACCTCTACATGCTATGCCTGTTATGTCTCAACAAAATCCTTATGCACATTTTGCAAACATGCCATATTTTAACAATCCTTATCTTGCTGCATTCAGTATGCCTCAAATGCCATACAATATGCCAATGTGGAATAACATGTATGCACAATCCATGCCTAATAATTCTATAAATGTGATGGATAATGTTGTGACTAACCCTACACCTCAACCAACCACATCTAAGACCAAGGTTGACTCAAACTCACCTAAGTCTAAAGATGCAGGAGGAATGAAGTCTAGGAGAAAGGCTAACAAGAATGGACCCAAGGAAACTTGGGTACCAAAATCAAATTGATTGATTTTGTGGTGTGCAGGAAAATAGAAGAAATCTATGGTACTTGGACAGTGGCTGTTCAAGACACATGACTGGAGATTTCTCCCTGCTCACAGAGTTTAAAGAGAGAGCTGGCCCCAGCATAACCTTTGGAGATGACAGCAAAGGGTTTACTATGGGATATGGCTTGATTTCAACAAGGAATGTCATCATTGAAGAAGTTGCATTAGTTGATGGTCTCAAGCACAACTTACTGAGTATCAGTCAACTATGTGATAGAGGGAATACAGTTTCCTTCAATTCTGAAGCCTGTGTTGTCACTAGTAAGGAAGACAACAAAGTGGTTCTAACTGGAGTTAGAAAAGGAAATGTGTACTTAGCTGACTTCAACTCTACAGATGCAGAATCTATTACTTGTCTCTTCAGCAAAGCAAGTTCATTTGAGAGTTGGCTATGGCACAAGAAGCTATCCCATTTGAATTTCAAAACAATGAATGATCTAGTCAAAAAGGACTTAGTAAGAGGAATTCCTCTTGTTGAATTCTCAAGGGATGGTCTGTGTGATGCTAGTCAGAAAGGCAAACAAAGGAAAGCATCATTTCAGAAGAAGCTTGAAACAACAATTGATGAACCATTACAGCTGCTACATATGGATTTGTTTGGACCAGTCAATGTATTGTCAATAGCAAGAAAAAGATATTGCTTAGTGATTGTAGATGATTTCTCTAAGTTCTCATGGGTCTGTTTTCTTGGATCAAAGGATGAAGCAAGTGAAATCATTATCAATCACATCAGGCAAGTCAACAATCATCCTGACTTGAAGGTTAGAAATATCAGGAGTGACAATGGAACTGAGTTCAAGAATTTGACATTAAGGCTGTTCTGTGAAGAAAATGGAATCATGCATGAGTTCTCAGCTCCAAGAACACCTCAGCAAAATGGGGTTGTTGAAAGAAAGAACAGATCTTTAATTGAAGCTGCCAGAACAATGCTTGAAGAATCAAAGTTACCAACATATTTCTGGGCTGAAGCTGTTAATTGTGCCTGCTTCACTCAGAATATTTCTTGATCAATCAAGCTAAAGGCATGACTCCGTATCAGTTGTTCAAGAGAAGAAAACCAACTCTAAACTTTCTTCATGTCTTTGGATGTAAATGCTTTATACTGAGGAATCAATCTGACCATAAAGGGAAGTTTGATGCAAAGGCTGATGAAGAAATATTTGTTGGTTATTCAGCTGGAAAATCTTATAGGGTCTACAATCTAAGAACCAACATTGTTATGGAATCTGTGCATGTTGTGTTTGATGATAAAAAGATTGATGGACTAACAGATGAGGGACATAATGAGAGACTCAAATTTGACAATATTGAGATATATTGTGATGATAGTGAAGAGGAGACTGATGGAGATGACACTTCAAAAGGGATTCAAAACATGCCCCTGGATAATGCACAAAATACTGCATCCATTGATAGAAGCAATGCAGTATCCGTTGAAAGACATAGTGCACCATCCGTTGAAGTACAAAATGAAGCATCCGTTGATCATAGTTCATCAACGGATAATCGATTTACATCATCAGTTGATAGAACTCCAAGTTCCCTGCAAAGGACCAACAACTCAGGGGGAGTTTCAACTAGTCAACACTCTGTCTCACATCATGACAATACTGAGGCCACCTCATCTAGAGCACATCTTCCACCACAAAGGAAATGGACCAAGAATCATCCATTTGAACTGATCATTGGTGATGCATCATCTAAAGTGCAAACAAGAAGAGCTACTCAAGATGAATGTCTGTACAGTAGTTTTCTATCTCAGGAGGAACCTAAGAAAGTGGAAGAAGCTCTATTGGATCCAGATTGGATATTAGCTATGCAGGAAGAGCTAAACCAATTTGAGAGAAACCAAGTTTGGAAGCTGGTACCCAAACCAAAGAACAAGAGTCCTATTGACACAAAGTGGGTATTCAGAAACAAGATGGATGAAAATGGCATTATCATAAAGAATAAAGCCAGACTGGTTGCTAAAGGCTATTCTCAGCAAGAGGGAATAGATTTTGATGAAACATATGCTCCTGTTGCAAGACTTGAAGCCATCAGAATATTTCTAGCCCATGCAGCCCATGCCAATTTCAAAGTCTATCAAATGGATGTCAAGAGTGCATTTCTAAATGGGAAATTAGAGGAAGAAGTCTATGTAAGTCAACCTCCAGGATTTGAAGATCCAAATTTTCCAGACTATGTGTATTATCTGTTGAAAGCACTCTATGGACTGAAGCAAGCACCTAGAGCCTGGTATGAAACCTTATCAAAATTTCTTTTGGAGAATCACTTCACTAGAGGTACTGTTGATAAAACTCTCTTCTTTAGGGATGTTAATGGCTCTAGTATACTTGTTCAAATTTATGTAGATGACATAATATTTGGCTCTATAGATGATAAACTTTGCAAAAAGTTTGCTAAGCTAATGCAAAGTAAATATGAAATGAGCCTAATGGGAGAACTAACCTATTTTCTTGGTTTACAAGTTAAACAAGTTAGTGATGGAATTTTCATTAGTCAAACTAAATATATTTATGATCTTTTAAAGAAGTTTGACTTAATGGAATGCTCATCTGCAAAAACTCCCATGGCCACTGCCACCAAACTTGAATTAAATAAGACTGAAAGGTCTGTGGACATTACAAGTTATAGAGGCATGGTTGGTTCACTTTTATATTTAACTGCTAGCAGACCAGATATAATGTTTGCTACATGTCTGTGTGCTAGATTTCAAGCTGATCCTAGGGAGTCTCACTTAATTGCTATCAAGAGAATTTTCAGATATCTCAAGGGTACACCAAATTTAGGAATTTGGTATCCTGGAGAATCTGGCTTTGATCTAATTGGTTATTCAGATGCAGACTATGCAGGTTGCAAAATAGACAGGAAAAGTACAACAGGCTCCTGCCAATTCCTGGGAAACAAGCTTGTATCATGGTTTAGCAAAAAGCAAAATTCAGTCTCTACTTCTACAGCTGAGGCTGAATACATTGCTGCTGGAAGTTGCTGTTCTCAAATGTTATGGATGAGGAATCAACTCCTTGATTATGGACTTCATGTTGATAGAATACCTATCTTTTGTGACAACACAAGTGCCATAGCCATAACAGAGAATCCTGTGCAGCACTCAAGGACCAAGCACATTGATATTAAGTACCACTTCATCAGGGAGCATGTCATGAATGGTACAGTGGAACTACATTTTGTTCCAAGTGAACAACAAATTGCTGACATATTTACCAAGCCACTTGATGAATCAACATTCACAAGATTGGTAAGTGAGCTAGGTATGCTTAATTACTCTTAAAATTCATGTCTTCTTTGCAATTTGATGAGAAGCCTGAAATATATTAGTTGCTAGAACAAATTTGACTTTTAACAAAGTTTATTCCATCAACGGATGTTCCCTATCCGTTGAAAGTCAAAATTGCTCTATCAACGGATATTCATTATCCGTTGAAAGACAAGTATATCTCTGGAACTTTTATCCGTCAACGGATAAAGCTGAAGTACCTTTCAACGGATGACAATTTACATTATCCGTTGAAATGTCACATCAGACGTTTGAGGTGTTTAACAGCCGTTGATTCTATTTTCTTAACCGTTGATACCATACATACATCTGTATGTATTGGTTTTAAAGGTAGTTATTAGAATGCTTACAGTTTATTCTTAAACGGCTGAAATTCACTAACACCTACTTATTGATTAATCCTTTATTTATTTCTTTTTCTTTGAAAGCATATAAGCCCTTCTGATTGTTCATTATTACTTTACGCTTTCTTAGAATTTCAAGCATTTACCATTTTCTCTCTGCAAAACCTTCAAGTTATTCTCTGCAATTTCTACTCACAACAATGGCACCAGTCGTGAAGATTATGTCTCAATCTGGGTTCATCTACGAGAAGAACAATTTCATAGCTCTGGTAGAAAAGAATGAAGCCCACTCAGATTATCACAAAATGATGGACTTCATCAAAAACTGTAAACTTAGCTATGCAATGCTGGAAGCCCCAACGATTTTCTGTGAAGTAGTTGAGGAGATTTGGACAACTGCTGAGTTCAACTCCATGGATATGACTATCTCCTTCACTCTCAAAGGTAAAAATCACTGTATTAACTGTGATGACTTACAAGCATGTTTTAAATTACCTGAGAACAATGCCATGACACCACACACTGATAGTGATGTATCCAGCATGTTAGATTCCATAGGTTACTCTCTTAACTCTGCTAATTTAGGGGGTATTAGACGAAAAGGCCTTAGGAAAGAATGGAGTTTTCTTGGGGATGCCTTCATAAAGGTTTTCTCTGGGAAAATTAGTAATTTTGATGCCATAACTTCATCTCTTGTTAATATGTTCTATATGCTTGTTTCTGATAGGTACTTTAACTTTAGCAACTATGTGATGCTAGAATTAGGTACTAGATTAGGTAACAAAGCTAATAGACCTAATAACATCTATTATGCTAGATTCTTTATGTTATTGGCTAACCATGTTGCTGAAGGTTTAGTCATAATCAATGAGAATAATAAACTCAAGTGCTGGGCACAAGAGAAAAGAGTTCTTGCAGACTTGAAGAGAATGGATCTAAACAGCAGTGTGCAATTGGTATATTTACCAATCATGAATGCACCCCAGGTAGGTGAGGTAATTGCTTCTACAACTCCTACTTCTTCCAACCCCTCTATTTCTTTATCTTCTAGTGTGGCCATGAAATCTGTGTCAATGCCCCAACAGATTTCTACCAAGGTCACCAAATCTAAACTTTCAAAATCCAAGACAAAGAAAACCACCTCTGTTGTTTCTCAAAAGACAACAGTTGTAACAACAACCATTAACCCTGAGGGAAGTGAACAGGGTGTGAGTGGTGAGGGGAGGGGTGAACATCAAAGAAACCCCCAGGATAAGGAAGGAGAGTTGAGTGCTTCCCAAGCTAGCCAAGCCCCAGTTTCTCAAAAAGCTGTGGTGGTTGAAAAGGTTTCTAGCACATCCCTAGTAGCATCCTCCCAAAAGGATGTTACTATTGAAAATAGTTCCCAACCAGGAACACAGAACAAAAGAGGGAGGGACACTAAAGCCAAACACTCACCTACAAAAGCTTTTATTAGAAGGAAGAAGGCTAGAACCCAATCTTCTACACAGGGTGCACACACTGCACAGATACATCCATCTGTCTCTGTGCCTTCTCAAACTCAGTTTGATGTGACTCCAATAAATGTGGAGTCACAGCCCCATTCTCTCACAATAACTACACATCAATCACCAAATACTTCTTCACCATCTCTGGATGTGGATATGTTATTCCCATCAATTCCTGATTCTCCCTCTTTACAACTCAGGGAGGAGCCCCACTCAAATACAGGTGATCATCATCTTTTAGATGATTTGTTGGATCACCCGCAAATTCTTTCAGATATAATTGAAGGATCTGTATCAACACATATCAAATCAATCTATACAGATTCAACAATTATATCACTTTCAATTTCATCTTCTTTTCCTTCTTCAACGGATATCACTCATCCGTTGACAAGTGGTTGCTCTTCAACGGATAAGCTTAACAGCAGTTATCCGTTGATAACAACAGTTTCAACTTCAACGGATATTCCACATCCGTTGATAGTCTCTACACAAATAACTGAAATGATTCCAAGTGTAGAAGACATGAATACTGTGCAATCACTTTTAGGATTGAGGGCAGGGAGTGAAAATTTGAGTGAGAGGCTGGGTTGCTCCCAGGCAAAAGGAGAGATTGAGAGCACAAAAATGCATGCTATTTCTTCCAGCATGGCAAAAGTCAGTGAGTGGAGTACCACCTTAGAAGGTGAAGGTGAGGGAGTGAGATGTGTGAGCCAGGGGGAGCCCCTGATGCAAGAACATAGAGAAAAAGAGAGAAAAGCAGGTACAGTTGATACAAGGGTGGAACCAGCCATTGCTCATGAGTCAATGATTGTGGATGATGCTGAAAAGGAAAGACAATTTCAGCAACATTACAAAGCTGTAATTGATAACATTTCCTTGGATGCTGACACTTTTACTCATCCTGTGACAGCCTATCAACTGTTGGCTGCTCAGGGCAATGAGGAGGCAGAGAGGACACTACATCTAGTGCACTCAACAGAATCTCTTCAAAGGGATAAAGCTGCTATTAACAGGATGCCTTCTACAGCTGGTGAGCCATCTGAGGAATTTGGAGTAAATTCTGATGATGATGACTCTATTTCTTCTGATGGAAGCATGAACATAGGGGGAGATGAAGACCCTAATTCCATTCCTAATCTACCTGAATGGGCCTTGACTAAGGAGCATAGAACAGGTGAATTCAATGTCCACTTGGTCAAACAAATCATCACTATTCAACAGGCCATTCAGAACACTTCAAATGCAAATATCAAGGCTATCCTCCAAGCTCACCTGGACTCACTGCATCTCATGAAGTTGCAGAAAGTAAAGCAAGATATGAGTCTAGATGATCTCAGGAAAGATATTGCTGACTTGAAATCCTTCACTTCAGAAAAATTGGATTCAGTCATGCCCTATGGTACTTTGCAGGACTTGGTTTCGAGATTGAAAAAGGAATCAGTTACTGAACAAAGGCTGGCCAAGTTGGAAGACAGAGTTCAAGGAATTGAAGATTCTGTGGCCACCCTTCTTCTCAACCAACAATCTCAAACCAATCTCCTAATGCAGCTGGCAAAAGCACAAGGCTTGACCCCTCTCCTTGATGATAACAAAAAGGGGGAGAATAAAAGGGAAGGGGAAGGAGAGCCCTCTACAAAGATTCAGATATCTAAAGTGCTAGTTCCTGCCATCACTACCTCTCCAATCATTCAAATCAAGGGAAAACCTGATGGAATTGATTTGATTCAGCTAGCAGCAGCTGAAATACAAATGAAAGAACAATGGAGGAGAATTGATGAAAGGTTGCAATTGGTGTTTGGTTCTACACAAAATAAATCAACATCTGTGAAATTTAGCACAAAGATTGAACCAATCAACATGGAGCTCAAGCCAGTAGGGAGAAATAAGGTTGGAGAGACTTCTTTCAAGAATTTAAAACCTATGGTTCTAAAGCCTAACACTAGATCCAGTATGGACTCCACAAAGAATCCCCTAGACTTTGCTCAGATGCAGGAAGTAGACTTTCCTCTTCCAAAACCTGATGGAGACAAAGTTCTAAGTGCAAGCATCATAAAGAAGAAGGAGACCAAGGACAAGGGTGAGAGAATGGACATGGCCTTTATCTATAGAGAGGGAAAGAGTATCTGTGTGATGCAAGGACATCCCAAATTTCTAAAGGCCAAAAGGGAAGAAACCAGAAGGTTGAAGAAAGAAGCTGTAAAACTCAAGGCTGACAAAAGAGCACAAGCAAAGCTTGAAAAACAGCTAAAGTCAAGCCAAGTTGAAGAAATGAAAGGAATTGAAGTCAGGGGTGAAGAAAAGATTGCTAACTTAGATGAGGTTCTTGGGAGCATATTTGGTGAAAATATGGAAGAAAGAGAGGAATGGCAGAAGGGAAACAGAAGAAAGGCCAAGGCACACAGAAGGAGTGAAGATAACCCTGAAGATACCAAATCTATATCTAAACCACTACCTTCCATACCTAAACCTTTTGTTGCTGATCCCTCTATAAATATCCATGGTGAACCAATCATTCCAAAAGAGGAACCTATTAATTGGGACAACATCACATTGCCTACCTTTTTAACCACTCTACCACTACCAAAGAAACAGAAAAGAAAATCTAAATCTACACCTCCCCTAACCTCTAAGAAATTCACTCAAAAACAAAAACCTAACCCTAAGCCACCCATTTCTAAAGATGATTATGTTCACATCTGTGACATAAAAGAAGCTTCAGACATTAATCTCTATCTGGATGAGCTGGAGGAAGTAAGGGGAATAGCTGCCTACAGACAGCTACCAGAGAGATTGGTTTTCAGATATAAGGGAGCTGGGGAAAGAACATGGCCTCTCTACAGGATTCTAAATGAAGGCTACTCTACCTTGATCAGAGTCTTTTCAGCCATCAAAAAGGATTCTGGCTTTACCAGAACAGCCAAGACTGAAATTCTCAACAAGATTGCCAACATAAGGAAGACTTGGAGGGAACCAAATGCTTTGCCCAGAACCTTACTCATACAAGAAAGGGGAACTAAAATTCACAAATCACCTCATTGGTTGATGGAATTTAGAGATGACAAAGGAGTCAGAAGATTTTTCAGACTTGAAGACCAACTCAAGATTGCCAGCAATGAAACTCTCAAAGAAATGCAATCTAAGTTGGATATCAGTGATGAAGATGAAGCTGAATTCTTCAGACAACTCCAACTCCAATTTGAGGAAAATGACAAAGGGCTAGGAAAGAAAACCAGGGAACAAAGAAGAAAATAATGATTTGCTCAGGCTAGAGGAGCACCCTTGGAAATACTGTAAATCTTCAATTACCTCCTAGTACATACACTTTTGCAGCACTTTTATATTTCTACTTAGTTTCAATTCAAATATTTGTTAAGTGTTTTGTTATCATCAAGTTAACCCTGAATTTATGCCTACAATTCTTATAGACATAAATAGGGGGAGATTGTTAGGAATATATGTGCATTAGTTTGATGATATGTTTAACAAAATACTTAAGTAGAAATTTAGTGTCAGTAGCCTCAACGGATAAGACCACTTTGGCTATCCGTTGATGGTGTAGCTTTACTTAGAAATAAGTCTAGTATTGTAGCATATTTCAGTCTCTGTATTTAAAATGTAATTCTTAGAAGTTGAGAGAAACTATAAGTCATGTTGACTACTAGATGATATGCAGATAGGAAGGCCAATTGTAAATATTTCATGCCTTGTAATTTTGTATAAATGAAGTGGTATCAACGGATGACTTAAAGACCTTCAACGGATGAGAAGCTAAGCTTCAACGGATGTCTCTAAAGCTTCAACGGATAACATCCTTCAACGGATGAGAGCATCAACGGATAAATGCATCAACGGATGAAAGCTTCAACGGATAACATCCTTCAACGGATGAAGTCATTAACGGATGAAAGCTTCAACGGATGTTCTGCTAATTAGCCGTTGATAAGTGGTAGTTGTACCTACAGACAGAGGCACATGGGTTGACAGAGAAAACTGAGATGTGGCAGCCGAATTTCAGGATCAACAGAAAAAGCAGCCGTTCTTCTTTAGTACAAAGATGCAATAGTCAACAAAGTACTGGAGTGAACAGGAAAAGAAGCAAGTGAAGAACTTATTTTACTATTGTAATTTTATATTGTTTTTCACTTGTACACTTGGTAATATATAAACCAAGAAGAAGCTAGTAATTAGAGAGAGATTTTCCAGAGCTGTTAAGAAATATCTTGAGAGAAAATTCATCTAGTTTGTACTAGGATGCAGCTGTGATCAACATTGTTGAACACAGATTTTCTAATATACCATCTCTGGTGGAACAACAAATCCACCAGAAAAGTTTTTAAAGTTTGTTGTGTTCTTTACATTTTGTGTTTGAATATATATCTGTCTGCATTAGCTCAAAGCAATTCATACACTTGTTCATCTAGAACACACTGCTTTAATAAACTTCTCAAAACCTGAAAAAGTTTTGAGATTTACATTCAACCCCCCTTCTGTAAATCTCATTGTTAGTCCTCTAGGAATAACAGCTGTCATGCTTGAGTATGCCAAAGTAAGGAACATTCCACATAATTGTTTAGACACTGTTATTTAAAAAAAATGATTGCCTACAAAACTGCAAAATAGATATGGGATGCACTGGAAACACAGTGTCAAGGAATTCCGACTATTAAGAAAAATTGAAGAGCTGTTCTTATTCAAGCGTATGAACAGTTTGAGGCAAAACCTGATGAGTCTCTTACTAACACCTATGACAAATTCTTGACATTATTAAATGATTTGTCATTGACAAGAAAGGAGTATGATAAAGAAGATTCTAATACTAAGTTTCTTAGAGCTCTTCCTAAGAATGGGATACTCAGACATCTATCATCAAGCATCAGTATAACCTGGATCAACATTCATTGGATAAAATCTATGGAATATTGAAAACTCATAACATGAAGATTCAACAAAGGAAAAATAAGAAAGGAAACAAGATGAAGTCTGTTGTACTGAATGCTGAAACTCGCAAATTCAAGGAGAAGATTAGTGAAAACTCAAGAAGAAGAAATGTTGTTGTAATGTTAGATACTGATGACGCATCAGATCCTGACACTGATACTAATGAGGATTCTGAGATAGAGCTGGATGATCCTCAAGTAATTCATATGGCTACAATGTTGGTCAATGGGTTCAGGAGGATGAGATTTATAAAATCACAAAGAAATGGTGGTTTTAACAAGAAGTATTCTTGTGGTGACAAAGGAAAGTTCAAGAAGAAAGAAAATCATGATTCAAAGAGAAGACAGTTTGACAAGGCAAAAGTAAAATGTTACAAGTGCAATGAAAGAGGACATCTTACTAATTAATGCCCAAAATGAAGTGGAAAAGCACTCATTACCTCAAGCAAGGATCGTATGGACTTATCAGGATCTAACGGTGATGGTGAATTCTATACAATAATGGCAAACCATGAAGATGATATCTCTTCTTCTTATAAGGTATCAATGATTGTTTTCCTGTGAATACTGATAATATTTTTGAGCTTAAATCCTTTCTCAAATAACCTTATTTCTGAAAATATTGAACTGAAAAAGAGAAATGATCATTTAGAAGCTGTTTATAGCAAGGCTAAACATAAGGAAACTCGGATAAATATTAAGTATTCCATGTTAGAGGAAGTTCTGGAAAATGAAAAATAAATATTTAAAACATGGATTAGTTCAGGTAAAAAGGTTCACAATCTTTTAACTGACAAGAACTGGAAAGAGTATATAGGCTATAATTAAAATAATGATAAAAATATTGACAAACATATCATAAACACCACGCATGTTGAATTTATTAGTACTGTTGAGAATGAACCTAAATCAGTTTATGAAAAAGGATCTACTTCTAGAAATCCTGACAATAGAAATGTTGAGGTGAAAGAAGTTGAGAAGAAAGGTAAAAATATAGGTCTTTTATCTAAGAGACAACTGAAAAAGAAAATAAGTGAGATAACTGGAAAATCTCAAAATCAGGGTTCTAAAAGAGGTAGAAATGGAAAACATGGAATTAATAAAGAAAACAATTATAAATATATTCTTGATGCTCCTAGAAAGGTTTGCTTTAAATATGATAATACTAATCATATTACTATTAATTGCAGGAAAATTAAAAATAAAGCTTCTGTTATTCCTAAGTCTGATGTTAGGGGTAGATCATTATTTTATAAGCTACAAAATCCTTATTTTCATTGTAGTAGTGTCTAGCTTTCAATTTATACTTGTATTGAGTACCATAGTATGTAACACAACTATTATGATTATTTACCCAAGTTCAATAAAATTGCAAATTTTGTTAGCACTACTAAATTGAGTAATCATACATCTTATAAAGTAAAAACTGACAGGACAAATCCTAATGGAGCAAATCCTGATGGTCCAAATCCTGTCAGAAAGTCTTCTGCTGTAAAATTACATAAAATGTTAAAAAGAACACAACAAGTGTGGGTTCTCAAAAATGCTAACTAATTTCCTAATTGTGATTGTAGGGTACCAAAAAGAATGTATTAGTGCTGGACAGTGAATGTTCTGTACATATGACTGGAAATAAGACCTTGTTATCAGAATATGAGAGGAAGGATAACCCAATGGTGTCCTATGGTGATGGAAATGTAGGAAAAACATTGGGATATGGTAATATTATTATTGGAAATGTCATTATTCAAGATATAGCTCTGGTAGATGGACTAAAACACAATCTATTGAGCATCAGTCAAAATACTGACATATGATATCATTTTTGTATTCTATGATACTCACTGTGAAGTAGTTCATAAAGTATTTAAGAAAGTTATATCAATTGGATACAGATATGAAAACATTTATGAAGCCAAACTTCATGCAAATATTGATGGTCTTGAAACTTGTCTGATCAGCAAAACATCAGTAGATAAAAGTTGGAACTTGGACAAGAAGCTTTCTCATCTCAACTTCAACAATCTTAATGAGTTGGTTAAGAAATATTTAGTGGGAGGATTACCACATATGTATTTTTCTCCTGATGGACTTTGTGAATCCTTTCAACAAGCTAAACCGAAGAGAACTTCTTTTAAGAGCAACTCAGAATCCTCCATTAAAAGGCCATATCCAATGTTGCAATTGGATCTATTTGGTCCAGTGAACATTATGCCAATCAACAAGAAAAGGTACACCTTAGTCATTGTTGATGAATTTACCATACTTGGGTATATTTTTTGCACGGGAAAGATGAAACTTCAGACACTCTTCTGGATCATTTAAGGATAGCTGAAAATGGATCAAAGAACAAGGTACAAATACTCAAGAGTGACAATGGCACAGAATTCAAGAATGTTAAGATGGATGAGTTATGAAGGTATAAGGGAATCTCTTAACAATTCTTAGCTCCAGGTACTCCTCAACAGAATGGGGTTGTGGAAAGGAAGAATAGAACTCTAATTGAGGCTGGAAGGACAATGCTAGTTGAAGCAAATTTGCCAACATACTTTTGGAATGAAGCTGCCAGTACTGCCTGCTACACTCAGAACCTGACTCTCATAAATAGGTATGGACTCACTCCTTATCAAATGGTCAAGAAGAAGAAACCTAGTGTAAATCATCTCCACATCTTTGGATGCAAATGTTTTGAACTAAGAACACATCCTGAGCAACTTGGAAAATTTGACTGGAAAAATTGATGAAGGCATATTTGTTGGGTATCCATCATCTAAATCTTACAAAGTTTTCAATCTGAGAACTAGAATAATTTTTGAATATATTCATGTGTCATTTGACGGCAAAAAGGTTCCCGTTTTTGAAGAAGATTCACAAGAAGAACTGATTTTTGCCAATGAAAAATTAAAATCATGAATTGACTCAAATCCTTATGATCAAGCAAATATTGATACAAAGTCAAATCCTGATAGTGATCCTGATATGGAATTTTTTGTTAAAAATACAACGGTTTAGGGGGATAAATAACAACACTCAAATAGTCAAAACTCTAGTGAATCAGATCCTGATACTACATCTAAAGAAACCAATGACTCTACAGGAAATTCTTCAAATGACATTGATTCATTCCACGATAACTCATCAGGAGGAGATAATTTAGTTGAACAAACTGAGTCATTTCATGATCAAACAACAAATGAAAGCTATATATAGTCAGGAACTGGGAGCAATGACTCAGGGGGAGCTTCACATGAAAATGACTTTAATGATGCATCAAATTCAGGGGAGCATTAAGTAGCAGAACTCAACTTCCAAGAGCAGTCAAATGAACAAAAGACTACATTCCTGATCTTATATTTGGAAATCCTGATGTTGGTGTTCAAACTAGAAGTGCAACTGAACACGAATGTTTATATCATAAATTTCTTTCAAAGGAGGAGCCTAAGAAAGTTGAAGATGCATATAAAGATGCTGACTGGTTTATTGTTATACAAGAAAAATTAAATGAATTTGAAAGAAATAAATTCTTGAAGCTGGTACCTAGACCAAAGCACAGGTCAATAGTGGGCACAAAATGAGTTTTTTAGAAACAAGACCGATTCTGAGGGAAAAATAATCAGGAACAAGGCTAGACTTATTGCCAAAGGATATTCACAACAAAAAGGAATTGACTATGATGAAATCTTTGCTCTTGTTGCAAGATTGGAAGATATCATGATCTTTCTAGCCTATGCAACACATATGAAATTCAAGGTTTCTCAAATGGATGTCAAAAGTGCTTTTTTAAATGGAGAATTAGAAGAAGAAGTCTATGTTGAGCAACTACCAAGATTTCTTGATCATGTTTAAACTAGACAAAGCACTGTATGGACTTAAGTAAGCACCAAGAGCCTGTTATAAAATACTTGCTCAATTCCTGATTTAAAGTGGTTTAAAAAGAGGTACAATTGACAAAACCTTATTTTATATTAATAAGGGTAAATATATGCTTTTGGTATAAATTTATGTTGATGACATAATATTTGGGTCTACTAACAACAAATTGTGCAAGAAATTTTCTGATCTTATGAAGTTAAGGTATCAAATGGGCATGATGGGAGAAATGAGTTACTTTTTGGGATTGCAAGTTAAACAAATTGATGAAGGGATTTTTATCAATTGATTTAATATATTAAGAATTTGCTGACAAGGTTTAACATGTAAGAAAGTATAAGTGCAACAACACCTATGGCTATAACAATAAAGCTAGATCCTGATCAAGGTAATAAGGTTGATGTAACTACTTATAGAGGTATGATTGGTTCCTAACTATATCTTACTACAAGCATGCCAGATATTATGTATGCAACTTGTTTATGTGCAAGATTTCAGACAAAGCTTAGAGAACCTCATTTGATTGCAGTAAAAATAATTTTGAGATATTGAAAGGGTTCTGAATCCCTTGGCTTGTGGTATGCAAGAGAATCAGATTTTAATCTAATTGATTTTTCATATGCTGATTTTGCATGATGTAAAATTGATAGAAATAGTACATCAGGTGGATGTCAGCATTTAGGTGGAAGACTTATTTTATGACAAATCAAGAAACAATCAAAGTGCTATAACTAAGAAAGGCAATCCAGTTCAGCATTCTCTCACCAAGCACATCAGTATCAGATATCATTTCATCAGAGAACATGTCATGAAAGGAACAATTGAGCTTCATTTGTTCCAACTGATCAACAAGTAGCTAATATCTTCACAAAGCCATTACCTGAAGTAACTTTTTCTAAGCTCATACATGAACTCAGAATGATCAGCTATAAGAAGTAATGTCCAGTCAAATCCTGGCAGGATAAGTCAAATCCTGACGAGGTAAGTCAGATCCTGACAGTGTATATCCTGACAAAGTTTGTCAAATTCTGACATGATCATATATTGATAGACATCATTTCCTGATTATTTGAATTTATTGTGACAAGTCAGAAATAAATTATTTGTTTTAATTTATGCTTGGATTAAATCAGTATAATTAGGATTATTGTCATGCATGCGTCAAGAGTCAGTTGTAATTCATGAAAGAGTTTTTGTGCCATATAGAAAATTATAGGCGCAGTAACACATTACCGCTCCTTAAAAGTCATGCACTAATAACTAATAATAAACGAAACTTGGTCCACTAATTACTCTTCTCAATCAGTAATTGACAGGTGTCATGTATGTCTCTCTGTATGTCTAAATCAAAATTGGTTTCACAAAACTAATCATATTCTTACACTCTAGATTACATACAAACTCTTCATCTTTTACCCTCTCTCTGCAAAAATACTTACACACAACCATCTCTGCTAAACCCCAAAATCAAATCAATGGCATCTTCTAATCAAGTGTCCAAAACTATTTATACCAAGTATATTACACGAGATAGGACCTTTGGACCAAACAATTTCAAAGCCCCATTATCCCATGATGATATTCATCCTGATTTTCATATGATTCAGGATTTTCTTGCTCAAAGTGATATTGGTTATACTCTAACTGCTCCTTCTAGAGTTTGGTTATACAGGTCATGCAGATTTGGACTACTTCTCGTATTGATACTAAGAGAGGTACCATTTTTTGGGTATGATAACAAGAAGTATAACATTACAGCAGAAGTAATTAAAAAAGCATCGGGTCTTCCTGAGTTAGGAGAAAGAGCAGTTGTGGTGACTCCTACTGCCACACTGTTCGAGTTTGTCAAGGACATTGGACATAGTACACCTTTCACCAAAGCATGAGATCTTTTCAGAATCAAGCTCAAGAAAGAATGGAAATTTTATTTTGATTGCATCAGTATGTGTTTTCTAAATAAGGTATCAAACTTTGATGCACTTTCACTTGTTTCTTTAAAATTGGGTTACTCTATGATTTTTAATCATGTTTTTGACTATAGAAGTACAAATTGCAATTCCTGATAGCTAGGTTAAGTGATAAAGATGGTGTTATAGGTTATACTAGATTTCCGCTGTTGATTTTTACTCATTTTCTTACTGATGTCACTTTTCAAGATGATGAGTTATTTTAATATTTCAAATTTCTGCTAAATCTATGACTAACCTAGGCAATAGGGATGAATCTGGTAAAGTTCCAGGAAAAGCTGATTTCCCTATTGAAATTTGGCAATTCCTGTGAAGGACTATGCCAGATAAATACTCTGTTACAGTTTCTGATGCTACGGAACATGATACAACATACCCTGTTCCTGACCAAAGCACTTCACCTCCCAAACACAAATCCAAACACACATCCACCTCTAGTTCTTCTCAAAAGGAATCAGTTGTAAAATCTAAACAATTAGTTAGAACTGATATATCGGGAAAGACAATCAGGTTCAATGATTATTTCACATTCACCCATATAAAAGGATGCACAAGGTGGAGAAAGGAGAGTGCCTGGATCCAAAAAACAATTCCTCAAGAAAAAATGGCAAGACATGCACTTGCAGATGAGAATCTGAAAATGAAAGAGAAAAAAGGTACTATTGCTTCAGAATCAGATTCTGATAATGATCAAGTACCACTGGTATTCAAGCTGAATGTTAAACCAATAAAAGTTGTTAGTGCTAAGAAATGAGATGAGTCTATTATTGAGGCAAATTTTCAAAAGAAGAAAATAAAATTGGTCAAGTTAGTTGATAAGCTTAAGCACAAAAAGAAAATGTCAAAATGTGGACAAAGCTTTATGCAACTCCTGACGGTCAACTCTCTATCCTGACAGTGAGAAAACTGATATTCCTGCTGAATTGGTCAACTCTCCTGACATAGTGATTTCTATTCCAAATTATTTCCCCTCTTCCTTACACTCCTCCTGCCAAGTTCATTGAAGTTTTTGCTGAGAGAATGGCTCAACTTGCAAGGGAAGTTATCCTTGATACACTAGGAAAAAGGAAAGTTGATGAGAAAGTAGTTTTTATAAGGAATAAATCAAAGTTCCAGTCTCCACAGAAAGAGCACAACACACAAGAACCTGATTCTCAAAGAGATTCAACAGCTGTTAAGGCTTAAGTCACATAAGAACCACTTTCTCAAAGTGGAAGTGCAGACATACACACTTAAAGGAAAGTTCCTGACATTGCTCAAAGGAATCCTGATTCTGGGGATACTAATGTGGCAAAACATTTGCAACAGAAGGAAGATCACCAGGAATATTTAGCCAAGCTAGATGCAGTCATAAATGATCCACTATTTAAGGGAAGCCCATAAGAACCTTCAGCTCAAAGGGTTGAAGAAGCTTCAAAGCTTCAGGTCCCACAAGAACCATCAGTTCAAAGTACTGATGAAGACCTACCTGCAACACCTGACTCACATTCAGTTCCTGATCATGATTGACAGTCAGCTCCAGATGAATCAAATCCTGACCATGTCAATCCTGATCCTGATGTCAACATTATTGCTGAGAAGCAGAACAGAGGAGCAATATTGGTCACTCCTCTATTTATTTTGCCTTTGGATTCAACTACAAAAGGTATAATTTTTGCTCCCACTTCTACTTAATTTGTCAGTATTTGTAAAAACCTAAATTTTTGACATCAGTAAAAGACCTTTATGAATAGTAACCTTGCGGTTTAATAAAAAAGTTTTGTGACCACGCCATATACGAGTATTTAATTTAAGTTTTCGAGTTGATATTATAATTATAGGTAACAAATGAGTGTATGTAAAAGTCGTTAGTTTTCAGAGAAAACCAATATTTCAAAATGACCTTATTTTACGAGCTATCGAGGAATATGAGAATTGCACTACAACCATGGATTTCAAAATCCTACAAATAAAACCCAAGTTTAAGTATAAAAAAGGATAAAGATTATGATTAAATGCGTGAATTACTTACGAGGATTGATCGAGATTACGAGTAAATGATTAGTATTATTGTTAGGTCCCAATGTGTTTGTAGAAGGGGGGGTTGAATACAAACGTTACCAAATAATCGAATAAAATGCGGAATAAAAAATGTGAAACAAAATTCAAGTTAAATAAAAATATTATTAAACTTGAAAGGTGTTACAACAACTGTATCGATTACAAGGTATTAATCTCAAATCAATTATCACAAATCTAGAATAAATTCGACATGAACTTTTTCTATTTTTGCAATAATTAGAATCAAATGCTAAACGCGATTTGAGATTAAGTTCTAGGGATTTTGATCCGCTAGATTGTTACACAAGAACAAGATAAATAATTCTAGTGGTTTGGATTTAACATTAACAAACTAGAAATTGATCTTGAATTTCTGCAGAGAAGATGATTTTATATTTCAAGGCGGCTGCTCTTTTGTTCTTGACTTGTGTGTATGATTAAAATGATATGCTGCTTCTCTGCTTCTATTTAATCAATCAGCTGAATAGTATTTAATTGGCATGACAATCCTATAGCTGGCAAGACTTTCGGTAGGACAATGGATTGAACTAGCAAGACAATCTGAATGAACTAGCATGACAATCAGAATGAACTAGCAAGACAATCATCCTCCTAGAGTAACTTTCGGTGTGACAATTGAATATGGCCTAGCATGACAATCGGTATGACAATCCTGATTGTCATGCTAGTTCATTTTCAATTGTCTTGCTGATTTAATGCTTGAATTTAATCCAATTAAACTTTTGAAAATTCCTAGAATTAATTCAGAATTAATTAATCAATTAATTCAATTAATAAATAAATTATTCTTCGCAGATATAATTTATTTTCTTAATTAAATTAGATGACTTAATTAATTAATAGAGAATTAATTCTAGTCTTGAGCAGCAACCATTCTTCTGCAAATCTTCTGAAAATCACTGAAAATTATGAATCAATTCCACCACTTCAACGTTGACACTCGATGTACTGTCTGGTTCATGAGTGACTAACTTCCGTGACGTTTCTTCATATCTTGACTTTGACACTTTGATTTTCTTCAGATTAAATCCTTGTAATTTATTGATACCCTGACGAGATCTCTGTCACTTGATTAAATCCACGATCTTGATTTATATCACTGAGGAATGATCAACTTCTTGAACTTCTTCCAGTGAATTAACTCCTCAAGTCTGTAGATGAACCTTGTCTCTGAATCCTTTGACAGATATTACTTTGCGAGATCTCTCTGACGGTCGATCCACTATTTACTTATTACATTCTTATTTGAGTTGAGTTGAATCCTCGTATATACAAATAGGCTATGACATATGACTTACAATCTCCCCCTATTTGTTTGTTAGACAATAACACACAAATACCTAGAGGATAACTCAACTAACAAATAAGAAAAAGATATAAACATACATGCAAAGTAAATAGCAGAAAAGTTCTGGATGAGATTTAACATTTTCCAGATTCCAAGTAGATGTTCCTCTAGACTGAACATATCTTCAAGTAGTTCCATCTTCATTTGTACAACCACATTTCCTGTTGAGAAGCCCATATCTCTCTCTTCTCCCCCTATGAGAATCAACTGATTAAAGAGGATCACCTTCGTTTTACCACCTCTCCCGTACAATAGAATCCGCAGATAAAAACCAATGGTACTCCCCTAACAGCTTCTTCCCTTACTAGGAAATCACCTTGTGTTTACCACCTCTCAACAAACCAATAGAATTGAATTGGCATGACAATCCTATAGCTGGCAAGACTTTCGGTAGGACAATTGAATGAACTAGCAAGACAATCTGAATGAACTAGCATGACAATCAGAATGAACTAGCAAGACAATCATCCTCCTAGAGTAACTTTTGGTGAGACAATTGAATATGGCCTAGCATGACAATCGGTATGACAATCCTGATTGTCATGCTAGTTCGTTTTCAATTGTCTTGCTGATTTAATGCTTGAATTTAATCCAATTAAACTTCTAAAAATTCCTAAAATTAATTCTGAATTAATTAATCAATTAATTTAATTAATCAATAAATTAATCTTTGCAGATATAATTTATTTTCTTAATTAAATTATATGACTTAATTAATTAATAGATAATTAATACTAACCCTGAGCAGCATCCATTCTTCTGAATATCTTCTGAAAATCACTGAGAATTATGAATCAATTCCACCACTTCAACGTTGACACTCGATGTACTGTCTGGTTCATGAGTGACTAACTTCCGTGATGTTTCTTCATGTCTTGACTTTGATACTCTTGATTTTCTTCAGACTAAATCCTTGTAATTAATGATACTCTGACGAGATCTCTGTCACTCGATTAAATCCACGATCTTGATTTATATCACTGAGGCATGATCAACTTCTTGAACTTCTTCCAGTGAATTAACTCCTCAAGTCTGTAGATGAACCTTGTTTCTGAATCCTTTGACAGATATTACTTTGCGAGATCTCTCTGACGGTCGATCCACTATTTACTTATTACATTCTTATTTGAGTTGAGTTGAATCCTCGAATATACAAATAGGCCTATGACATATGACTTACAATTATGTAAGTGAAAAAATAAATGAATAAAACCCATGCAACTTCCATACAACTCCCATTCAAACTACAAGTACAAGAAACCAAACCAAGCCAACCAAACTAATGCAAGTATAGTTGGAAACAAGGTTTCATGAATTAAGAAAAGCAGGAACATTGTTTCATGTTTTCTAGCTTTATTAGTACTTGGCCTTGACCTTTCATTCCACCAAGCTTTACTTGAGTAAAAATGCAGCTATGTATCAATATATACATATTATACAAACACAAATACACCAAACTTACAAGAGAAACCAAGCAAAGAGTTCTCTCCCCCATTTCATTTCTTCAATTCGAATTTTCAAGAATAAGGAGGAAAGAAAAATTCAAAACTCAAGTTCTAGAGCTTAAAAAAACACAACAATTTAACCACATCTCCTCCATATCATAGGTAAGATTCATACCAAATTTCAAGGCCATCCATTGAATTTTTAATTTATAAAAAATGTTTAAAGATGAGGGTGAATGGTGACTTCGAAAATTTCTAACTAGTTTCTTGATTTCTTTTGCAAGTTTAAGAAGGATAAGCATACTTCAAGGCTCCCTTAAGGCTTGAAAGCTCTTTTACGAACTGAAAACATATATTTTTGAACACCAATGGATATAAATGTAAAGTTCTTGTTTTATAGTTTGGAACCATATAAAGATCGTGCCAATACGATTTATGACTTAGGAGAAAAGTTCGTTTTAGTGAACGTAGATTGAGGCCCTTCATCATTATTTAAAATTATGAAACTTGGCCAGTAGCTGAATTATAGAGTGAGGAAGCCCTTTTTAAAATTTGAGCTAAAGATGGTCATTTTTCAACTTTATAAAAATGTTGGAGTGAATATCGTTCAAAGTGAGAGCACCAAAGACGACCACAACGTAGCCACTGCCTAGAACTGCTACTTCGGGATTTTTACACCTCTGCCCACAAAACCATTTTAAACTATTATGTTCTAAATTTTTTCTAGATAGTGCACGCAAAAATGGTGCATCGATAGAGTTAACAGTTTGAAAGAAATCAACGTTTTAGTGAAAGCGTTATGAATAGTAAAACTCTGTAGTTGACCGAATTTTTAAAATATTTTTCACATATTTAAATTCATATTTTCAAAATGAAACTTTTATGATAAATATTACAAAAACTCAAGAAACTCCTTGAGGTAGTTTTATACTAAAATATTAATTTTTTGATTTGTTAAAAATGTTAGAGTGCGAGTCGCGTAATAGTAGCATTCGGTAAATTCAACTCCAAGATACCACTTTGCCCGTCCATTACGACCAAGGGTTGATAGTTATTTCAAGTCGGCCGAATAACAAAAATTGTAAAGTATTGAACTTGTTAGTAAAATAATTCATTGATGGGATTAGGAATACTAATTAATATTACAATATTTGTTGACTAGAAAACCCGGAACGAGTGGAAGTCAGAGAACGTATCTTGGACTCCAGGCAAGTTTTCAAACCTTAACTTTATGAACTGTTGCGTTGTTTATATTTTCGATTATTGCGATATATATACAATGCTATATTATGATGTTTTACAAATTGCCATATATATAAATATCATATGACATGTTGATAATTTTGGTATAATAGTATTACCAGATTTCAATGGATAACGCTAGAGAGTAGCGTTGTATATATGAGATGTATATTTTAGACCGAGAGTTGGTCAGTATAAGTTGATGAAATCCCGAAAACATTCCGGAGGTATTTTATTTAAGAATATTAACGCTAGCGAGTAGCGTGATATATATTGTAGACTAAGAGTCGGTCAATATGTATTGTTTAAAACCCGAAAGTATTCCGGAGATGTTTTGGTCGAATAAAGTCCGTATCTATCTTATTCCAAGGGACTCGATGTCCTCTTATAAATTCTTAAATACTTCAAATTTTATTTAAAATGATTTCCAAAGATAGTATTCCCTCAACTTATATTATGTATTTAAACGATGAATATTATTTCGAATTCATTTAAAAAAAAGAAGTATTCTTAGACGATTACTTAATTATTAATTTTAAATATTTAAGATTTATTTAAGATTTAATTTAATTACTTAAAAAATAATCAATTGAGGAATATTATTTTAAATACTCATTTAAAATAGAATTATTCGAGGTTTAATTATTTTATAATTATTATTTAATTAATAAATATTTATTAAATGATTTAATATGATTTAAAATTTATAAATCCTACTTTCAAATATTTTCTGATTTTCAGAAAATCTTTTTGTTATCATCCAATCTTCGAACATTATTATTTCAATCTTTTTTAAATATTTTGACTATAGTGTCAAAAGAAACTCACCCTTATATATATATATATATATATATATATATATATATATGTTGACAACGGTCAACCCACATTATCTACAGTACTTCCCCAAAAATTCTCGGAAGTACATATATATATGTAAGATGAGTTATGCCTATCAACAAACATTGTGCTTGGGGAACTCTTATATAATTTAAGTTTCGAGTATATGATAGGATTCTTTGAAAGGACTGGGAGGGGTAGACTCTAGTACTACGGTACTAGGGAGACTACCAGTACTGTAGGAGACGGTACCAGTTGTACTCAAGGACCTACGAAGTGTGTGTATACCCAGAATGGGACACATAGCCTGTATGCGGCCAGGGTGATAACTGGGATAGAAAAAATTGTCGTCCTTCTAGTAGTAGAAAAGGTTACGGATTTTCGTATACAGTTAGTGTCTTTCACTTAATGAATCATGCCTTTTTCAAAGCATTACCATTCCTGAGTGCAGGTTCGGTGATTCATGCCATGTCGGATGAGCAAGATATGCAGAAGATGGGGGGGCTTGCCTCCTCATTTCCTTTTACCTATGCCATGATGCTCATGGGTAGCTTATCTTTAATTGGATTTCCTTTTCCAACTGGATGTTATTCAAAAGATGTGATCTTAGAGCTCGCTGATCATCGTACGCGGTGGCTCCGGTAAATGTCATATTCTTCCAATTGGAATTGATATACAATACCGTAATCCAAGCCTAGGTGTTGGGTTTACTATAAAGGTATTCGCAGATTAAATGTGTAAATCAAAGACATTGTTTTGAAAAGAGGTGTGTTCACAGGAAAACTACTTTCGAATAAATATATATCCTATACGGATTAATATAAATTCTTTAACAGTCTTTTCATACTGTTGATTATTATGGCTAAGCATTATTGCTCACTCTTGTTTTCTTTTAAATGTCATAACACAACAGATAACCAATATGTTGGTGAGGGACTTAGTCGATTGCAATCGCGGGGAGAAGCCCTTGTAGCTTTGCCTCAGGAAGGCCAGAGCATTTAGATAGATTTCAGATATTGTAGGATTATTGTAACTTCATGTAGAGGTTACGAATAGTAGTTTGAGATCCTGTAAAGTACAGTTAAATTGTAATAAAAAGAAGTTACATTATATACATTGTTTTTAAAATTATAACTTGTGTGTGTGAGATTGAGGGTCTGTAATGTGAATTGTTGGATTATAAAAGTAATGCAGGTTTTAGATTCTTGACCCCAAATTTGGGAGCGTTACAGTATTACTATAAATAGACCTTTGCATGAGGATACCTATATTTATATGACTACAGACCACTCATCTCAGCCATCTTTTATTTCTTTTTTATGAGTGATTTGAGCATTTCATGTGAGATTGAGTGAAAACAATTGGTGAAAATTAAAAATACTGAGAGGCAATCTCCTGTACTGGAAAAAGGAGATGTATATTTGAGTGAAAAGAGTGAGAAGAATATTACTCTTAATAGTAATATAAGTGTGAGAAGTGTTGAGATCATTTTAAAAGAACAGAGAGACTTAGGTGTTACTGATTCTTTTGTTTCAGGACTAGATCAGGATATTTTACCTACACTTTCCAAAGCTGATCAAAAGCTTAAAGGTATAGCTGAAGAATTATTTCCCGATGTTAAACTTGATATTCCATCTCCTACTGCTGATAATGATAGTAATGATGATGATGAGGAGGAGGAGGATGATGATCATGATGACAGAGAACTCAAAAGAGTGTTGGAAGCATCCAAGTATTCAGCCTTTGGATCTTTATCGGGTCATGCTCTACTTCCTAACATTCCATATCTAAGTCATCATAGAGGTTATGAATGGAATCATTCTTGGAGGCTTGAAAATTAGTCCATCTCTTATGAGGCTGCTCATAATCTTGTTAATCATGTTGTGAACTCTCTCACTACTCCTGATTTAAAAACTATTGTCAAAGTTACTACTGTGCTAGTGAAAGGGCTACATTCTAGTCTTTCTGGACTTAAGGAATTCGATTCTGAATTACGAAATCAAGTGGATGATTTGGCCACTTCTATCAAAGGCAGTAATAAATATTTTGGGTTGGTAAAGAGAATGGAAAGTGTAGAATCCAATCAGGAATCAATGAATGAAAGGTTGTTTGCTATAGAATCAAATCAACATGCCACAAATCAACGGCTGTATGTTATTTTCTCCTTATTATATAGTCTTAATGCCAAAAAAGGGAAGATAGTAGGTCAGACGAAATGTGTACCTAAGTCAGTATTAAGAAAAGATGATGCTAATGCTAATGATGATGGTGCTCAAGGTACTGAAACCTCTGATGCTTTTGTGGTACAGTCAAGAACTGGAATCAGGACTCAAACACAAGCCACACAGTCAACTCATGTTTATACTGATGGTGCAAAGACTATTATAACTGAAACAATGACTCATTCTCAGATATTGATGGAAGAGCAAACACTATCTGTAATTCCTGAGGAAGATGAAGTGATCATTGATAATCCTGAAGATGCACAAAGGTTCTACAGATCTTACAGAACAAAACAGGGTAATATTGTGACAGTCTATCGCAAAGACAAAAAAGTTGAATATTTGTTTGATAAAAAAGCACTTACATACTTGGATGATGAATTTACTAACATGTCTGAGGAATAAATGATAAAGCAATAAGGATAGATTCTGAAACAGCTTCAAACTAAAAGTGAAGATCCATCTAGAGGTAGAGGAAGAGCTAGAGGACCTAAGAGTGCTAAAAGGGGAGGAAGAGGAAATACTTTAAAGCCAAGTCAAGCCATTGTTTCCTATTAAAGAAGGACAAGGTCAAGTGTTGTCAGGATTGAAGAAATTCCCGAGACATCTCAGTCTCAGGCTCCAAATATTCTTATTCATCCAGAATTTCTTATTCCTGAGCCAAGAGCATATGAAATCAGAAATATGAATCATTTTATGGAAGAACCTTTTGAGGAATCATAAATTTCATTAACTAGAAGACCAAGACAACTACAGATAACAAATTCTAAGAAACCATCAAATCATGATCCTGATGTTTCTATTCCTGATCCTGACACAAGTCATCCTAATAGCTCTACTCCTAATCCTGACACAAGATCTACTTCTGGAAATTCTAATTGTGAAGATGAAGTGAAAAATGTCAACTTTGAAGAGGATCAAGAGTGTCTAGATCAACTAAATATCATGATTCTTTCTGTCTTTATTGACTCTCATCAATTTGAAGTTGATCAAGAAGAAAAAAGAGAAGAGGCAAGAATCAAGAAAGCAGTAAACAAAGCAAATGCTGACTTTAATGCTATGCTCAGGAAGTCTGGAAAATAAAGTTGGCGTGTTCAAAATACTGAAGTGGTAGAGGAGTCAAGAAGTCAATTTCTAATCAAAAAATAAGAGAGAAAATTGAAAGAATGGATGAAATTAGTTATTCTAGACAGATGAACTTTGTTCTTGGTGGAATGAGGGAAGTAAATCAAGTTAAATCCGCTGTAAACAATAATTCATATTCTTCTTCTTGGTTGAGACAAACAAAAAGTCTCAGATTGTTGGGGTCACACACTAGACCAGGAATTGGACATGAGGAAGCTGAATTCATAAATCCAAGAATGATAAACTTTACTTTGGTTGATAGCCCTGGTGAAGAAGTCACTGCTGATCATTTGAACAGGCTTGAAGCTGTGAAGATTATTATTGATAAACATGATGGTTAAGAACCAAAGGAGAAAATAATGTTGATGATGGAGGGTGATCAAGCTCAAATTCTTTCTTCTGATGAACTCCCAATGATGTTAACCAAAGAATTGAAATATATACATTATCTTCTAATGATTGAGAATCAAGCATCTAAAGAATGGTTCTATTCAATCATAAGAAGAATTCAAGATAAAGGTTTTGAATATTTTGGCCATTATGTTCCTATGTACATGAAATACAGACATCAGGAAGGGGAAATGAGAAAGGGTATAATTATATTTGAAATAGTTCTTACTTCAAGATAATTGACGCTCAATCTTGATGGTCTGAGGGCTAATTATATGCTTCTTGATAATTTGATGATTGAAAGAACTCCAAATGGAAACCTAAGAGCTGCTATACATAAGTTATTTGAGGAAACTGAATATGAAAGACATTTGAAGAACAAACTAAAATAACTTCTCAGAAAGAAGGTAAATGACAGAGTGAAGGCCTTTGTCAGGAGATACTCAAAGGTATATGAAGAACCAAGAAATTGATATCAACAGAAGTTACTGAGTATGTTCTACATGTCTCTACTCAATATTTTGTCTTTCTTTTTTGGCATCAGCTAGAGCATAGAATTTATGCTTATTCCATAAAGCATAAATTGGGAAATATTGTTAGGTGAAAATGCTCAAAGTCAAAATCAGGATCTGCTGGGAAATCACAGGGCGTCAGGATATACAGGGAGCCAGGATCTGCATGGAGTGAGGGTGAAGACAAATGTCAGGATATGTGTACTTATCAGGATATACAGAATAAATCCATATCTAATGATTTATACAGTCCCAGTATTTTAGGAGAGACTGATTTGTCGATTCCTGACTTATAGGAACACGGCTGTTGATTAGAATATGTATGGACACATGATAATCATCTTTGTAATATATCTTGTAATTGATAAAGAAACTGTGTAGTATTTAAACACTGAATAGGTTATCGATTAGATTAACTTTATCACGAGTATCATTGTAACCTAGCAGCTCTCAAGAACATCAGAATTTCTTGAAAGAATTTTGTAACAGTTTTATCAGAATTAATAAAATTGTTGTCAATCTTATATTCTGATTTTGATTTATTTGTATAATTGTATCCAACCCCCTAAACATTTATATCTTTATTGGGTAACATTGTATGTCAATATATATGCATTTCTTGTATGACATTTTTTTGTTTTCTTTCAGGAGTGTTGCTCATCTCTTTATCTTCTTCGTCTTTTATCTAGGTACTCCATTTCTTTTCTTTTATTTTTCGTCTTTTGTCGATTCCCTTTTGCTTTTTATTTTTTGGCCTATCATGGAATCTTTATTTTCGTCTTCTTCTGAGACTGAAAGTAATAATATTGGCGAGGTCGGTTCTGAGTTTAGGATTTTGAGTCAAGCCCGTTCTATTACATGATCTTGTTACCATTTTTATAATCATGCTACTCGTAAAGTAGGTATTTTAACTGTCATAGTGATTATTCTAAAAGAATGTTAGATTTAGGGTTGCCCATGTATTGTTCTTTTGCTGATGGTTATGATATTATTTTCTCCTTATGATGTTGACCGGATGTGGACTTCTTCCCACATCAGGCGTCATGCTAATTCTGATATTTATTTTGAGTTTGGCTATAGGTTATCGATGCACCCATTGTATCTTTTTGTCCTCGAGGCGTTGGGGTGTAGTTTGTCTCAGTTCGTTCCCAATGCTATTTATCATATATATAGGGTTATTGCTAGATGTCATGAGTTTGGTTGGTTTCCGACTATTGACTTCTTGTCATCTATTTTTCGAGTAAAAAGTACTGGTCAATAATTGTATTTTGATAAGAAAGAAGGTTGTCGAAAACTAGTTGAGTCTCCTTGGTCAAACTTTGGTTGGCATGATAAGTGGGCATGGTACGAGGGTGTGAATTGAACTGTATCAGTCCTTGGCAATCACTTTACCCAGCCCTTTAAATTTGTCATTATTTCTTGGTTCCTCCATTATATATCAGGATGATGATTTTATAAGTGCTAATTTTTTGAGTATTTACTGTTGTAAGATTTGCTTTGCTTCTTGCTTGAATTTTTTTTGCATTGCATGACTTCTCTCCTTTTTTCCGTTAATGTACTGACCTTTTTATTGACTTTTCTATTACAGTGTTGGGGTCAATCTTTGTCATTTTCTTAGTTGGATTATAAAATATCCTACTAACAAATTTCTTTCTCGTCTTGTGAAGAGTAAGGCTCCTGGAGCGTATGTCGTCTTGTTGGTGAATCGGAGGAGAAGGGTCCTGAAGTTCTATCTCACCAGGTGCACCCTGCGGTTGAGGTAACTTGCTTGGTGAGCTCTAACCCTAATGTTATTGTGGAAAAGGATAAAGAGAATAAATGTCATTGAGATGAGAGCTCATCTCGTCATCACCCTCGAAGAAGCTTAAGGAGCCCCTGGCCTGTCCAACCTTAGATGGTTTAGTTGGGATTAAAGTTGTTGGGTGGTCTTGTGCTCGTGCCAGCTCTGTTATTTCTCCAGGATCCCTAAAAGGTGGGCTTATGGTTTGTAAAACTTATATTGACAGGGTATGAATTTTTCTTTTCGATATTTTTCCTTATACTATCTCCATTATTGTACGCTTGTTAACTTGTTCATTTTTTATTTACCATTATTTGTTGAGTTGGGAAATTTATATGCCCTTGTTGGGGTTGTTGATGTTGGTGAGATTTTGAAGCTTCGTGAAGAGGTTCAACGTTGAGTACTGAAAAGTTTAAAGTTTGAGAAGGTGTTTTCTAATTTGACCAGGGATAATAATGCTTCTGCTTATAAGGTCTTTTCTTTTTTGACTGAGAAGTCTGAATTAATGTGGTTCATTGAATGTCAAGGTGAGGAATCTAGAGAATGAGATTCATGGGCTGTAAGTTGCTTTAAGTGCCTCGAATGATGAACTCATTGGAAAGGAGAGTGTCTGGATTGCTGATAAGGATGATTTGATTACCAAACTTGATGGAGTGGCTGCTTAGTTAGCTCATTGTGAAGCCGATGCTCTCAACTTTTGAGGAGGGTTATGTGGAGTGTGTCAAATGCTTTGCTGGTATTGGGGTTGATGTGAATGGGCATAGTTTTGACTGCTACCTCTCTGAATTGCAAAATAAGAATGAAGTTGATAAGGCCGGTCTTCCAACAGTCCTGAAGCGGATTAATTTATGTTTACTTGGGGGTGCCCCCTCAAGGCCTTTTGTAACTCCTGCTATTACTTTTGGTATGTGAATAATATTACCTTATTTTGTTGGCGCTTTGTTACAGATTGTGGAGGGTATTTTTCTTCAAAATGGCTTGTTCGCAATATTTTAATGTAATGGTACTTGACTTTTTGATAATTCATGTTTACCTTCATCTTTTTTTTGAGTTTTAGCGTATCTTCTTCTTTTGCTTTAGTCTATTTGCACGAAGTCTTTTTCTTTGGCGATTTATTGTGTATTTTTTTTATAAAGTTTTTTTATTTTCCTTGTGATGTTTTGCCTTAGCCCCTTTTTAAATTCCAAACACTTTTGTATTTGGAGTTCCTTTCGGAGTTTTATATATCGGCGGACTTGCATTAGTCAAGCTCTGTCTTTTTGGGAGATTTGCTGGGGTGCTGATCGTTACGAAAATTTTATTGTTATAATAATTTAATCTTGTCTTCTTTGTTCTCACATGTCTTGGAGATTTTTATTGGTGAATGGCGATGACTCTTTGTGTTTTTTAATAGAATATAGTGTAAATAATGCTCATCTCCCTAAGTATAGTATATGTATACAACAATAATTTGAAGTATAATCCTGATTTAAAAGAAATTATAAGGGGTAGGGCAGGGAAATAATTTTATGAGAAAGAACTTAATTGCAAGAGAATTTTTTTAAGATAAAAGGCTTGGTAATCTAAATATACTTTATTCATAAAAAAACAAGGAAAAGATACAAATGTTGACTTAGCTCACAGCCAACCTATATTGGATGGTTGAACTGTGAGAGCAACTTGATTATAAAGAGTGAAACTTACTTGGATTATAACTTAAATAATTTAGGGGGAATTTTTTTATGGAGATATTAAGGGTATAATTTTTTCAAGTGGATGGCGTTCCAGGAGTTTGTTATTGGAGTTTCATCTAATTGAGCGAGGGGATAGGTTCCCAAGCTGATGACCTTGTGACCTTGTAGGGCCATTTCCGAGGCGGAGATATTTTACAATTTTTTAAAGAAATTGATTTTGCTTCCCTTAGCACTAGGTCATTTATCTTGAAACCTCTCGGCTTAACTTTCGCATCGTAAAGTTCTGCGACCTTTTCCTATTACTTGAGGACTTTGAGATGAGTGAAGTCTCTGAACACCTTGAGGAGGTCGTTGTTGAGGCGTAGTCCTTTTTCAGAGATTTTTGGGTTGAACTTTTCAATCCTCAAAGAATTAGAGCTTATTTTCATAGGTAGGATTGCCTCGGTGTCATAAGCCATTCTGAACGGTTTGACCCATGTAGGCCTTTGTAATAGTTCGAAGACTCCAGAGTACATTTGGGAACTCATCAACCCAGAATCTGTTGGCTTCTGTTAACCTTTTTTCCAGGCCTTGTAAGAATAATTTATTTGTAATTTCCACCTGGCCATTTGCTTGTAGATACGCTATAGAAGCTTTGATGTGTTTAATTTTAAGCTCTTCAAAAGTGCTTTTCCAGTCTTCTCCCATGAACTGAGTCCAAATGTCTGTCCTGATAACCCTGGGTACTCCAATTCTAAATACTATATGTTCCATGAAGAAATGTATGGCATCTATTTCTTTGATTCTGGAAAGTGGTTTTGCTTCCACCCATTTGGTGAAGTAGTCAACCATCACGGTAACATACTGGCACTGTTTGGAGCTTTTTGGAAGGGGCCCTATGAGGTCGATGCCCCACGTATAGAATGTACATGGAATGGTTGTGGGGTTGATGGAAACGTGGGGCCTATGATTCATAGAACTGTAGAGTTGGTATGGCTTGCACTGCCTCATGTATTCCTCACAGTCATCCTGCATCGTGGGCCAGAAATACCGTGCTTTAGATTTTTAGAGCCGTATTTTTCCCTGCTAGATAATCTCCGCATACCCTTGAGTGTACCTCGGTCATGATCACTTTTGACTCGTTTATGTCAATGCACCTGAGAAGTGGTTCAATGAGAGCTTTCCTAAAAAGCTTGTTATCGATGATGTAGTATTGTCTTGTCTTCATTGTTATATTCCTTGGATTTTTTTGTAATTTCCAGTGAGAGCTCCTCTGATTAATTTAATAATGGGGGTTCTCCAATCATCTTAACTTGCTACACAATTAACTCCATTTTATAAGATAGAAGGGTGTAATACCTCCTTGAAGTAGATGGGGTTGGTGACCTTTGGATTTTCAAATGTAGCCGGCTTAGATAAGGCGTCTACCCAATGGTTCATGGACCTGTTGATGTTATTGATGGTCCATGAGGTGAAAGACTGAAGGATGTCTGAAGTAGTTTGCATATATGTAACAATATTTTTATTGATTATTTTGAACTCTCCCGAGATATATTTAACCACCAACTGTGAGTCGGTGAAAATGTCAGTTACTGATACCACTAAATGATGCTCCAACTTGAGTCCTTCTGTGGGCCCTTCATATTCTGATTTATTATTGGTCATGAGGAATTTGAACTTTACGACCTGTTTGATGATAAAGCCCTTCGGGCTAGTTAGGATGATGCCTGCTCCACCAGCCTGTGATATGGATGATCCATCTATGAATAAGATCCAAGCTTTGACATCTGGATTATAAATTATTTCGCCTGGCTCTATTTTGGAGAATGTGCACTCTGTAATGAAGTCAGCTAAGGTTTGGGATTTCATTGTCATTCTTGGCTGGAATTCTACGTGAAATTGGATTAACTCAATTTTTTATGATGTCAGCCTTCCTGACATATCAGGCTTATAAAAAACTCAACGCAGTTGTTCATTTATCATTACAATTATAAGGCGCCCTTAAAAGTATTGTCTAAGTTTTCTACTAGCCATAACCAATGGATACACGAGCTTCTCGATGTTAGAATATCGAGTCTCAACTTTTTAGAATATGGCTTGTGTAGTATATGGGCCTTTGGTTTGAACTATCTTCTTTGATGAGCATTGCGCCCATCTTGAGGTCAGCTGCTGATAAATATAACTTTAACGGATCACAAGGTGAAGCTTTGGACATAATTGGAGGAGCTATAAGGAACTCTTTTATTTTTTGTAGGCTTTCTTCACATTCTTTTATCCACCTGAAGATGTTGTGCTTTAAATCTTCCTTGATAGCCTCTTACATTGGTAAGCACTTATTTGAGGACTGGGGTATGAAACATCTCAGAACTGTGAGGGATCCTGCGAGGGCTTGAAGCTCTTTAGGGCACGTTAGAGCTGTTATGCTATGTATGGCCTTTACTTGGTTCCAGCTAGCTTCAATGCCTCTTTGAGTCAAGAGGAAGCATAAGAACAGTCCACTAATTAGACCGAATGGGCACTTAGTCGGATTTAGCCTCATATCATGGGCTCTTACTCTTTCAAACGTCTCTCATGGATCTTTTATATGGGATGAAGTTGTTGGTGATATGGTCACAATATCATCTACATACACTTAGACATTTCTTCCAATTTTTGGGCCAGATATCACATATATTATTCTTTGAAAAGTAGCTCATGTGTTCAGAAGTCCGAATGGTACAACCTTATAAGCAAAAACTCCTTTGTGGGTGATAAATGCACTGTCTTCCTAGTTCTCTTTGGCTAATTTAATATGGTTGTAACCCGAGAAAGCGTCAACATTTCATTCCCGGATGTGGAATCAACGAGCTAGTTGATATTTGGGAGAGGATAGTAGTCCTTTAGGCAAGATTTATTGAGGTTGGAGTAATCGATACACATGTGCCAATTTTCATTACTTTTTTTACTAGAACTGTGTTAATATATCCACTGCGGGAACTGCATTGGCTTGATGAAGTCTGCTTTCAGGAGTCTAATCACCTTTATTTTAATTACCTCTTATTTTTCTTTGGAGAAAAATTTTCTTTTTGGTTTTACAGTGTGGGAACCTGGTTTTATATTTATGCGGCACAAGGCCACCTCTACCGGAATTCCTGGCATGTCTTTTGGACTCCAAGAGAAGATGTATTTGAACTCGGTGAGGAAATGTATGAGGCTTTATGAAGTTCTTGAGATATATTGGTTCCAATTTTCACCGTCTTTCTAGGCTCATTGACATCGAACGACACCTCTTTTATGGTCTCAATCGACTCAGAGTTAGAGGGCTTCCGTAGTTCAATGATACCTTGTTCACTGAGGCCTCCGAGATGACTGGCTTCTTAGGGATGACTGGCCTGATATAGCATTATCTTAAAGTTTTTTGAACACCGCACATTTCTTCTACACCAAAGTCAATGATAAATTTTCATTTTGAGATGTGGGATGAAGATTATAGTTTTTAAAGGTCCTATAGCGGTTCAACCTATGATGGAGTTGTGACTAGAAATGGCAGTCATAACGCGAAATTTTACCATCTGCCATGTTTGGTAAGGGGAGATCTGCACAATACTGGCAGATCAATGACCCCAACCACTTTGACCTTATTTCATGTGAAGCCGTAAAGGGGGGCATCTCACGCATCACTTAATTTTTAGTCTCCCAAACTCATCCCCTTAAAGGCGTCATGGTATAGAATATCGAGTGAGCTACCATTGTCAACTAGTATTTTCTACACCGTATTCGTTCCAATTTTGGTGGTCATGACCAAGGCATCTTGATGATCTTCAATTACTCTATCTTCGTAGTCCTCATACGAGAATGAAATGATTGGAAATGGATTTCTTCTCGGTCTTTTGGTGTCAATTCTGAATACCTCTCTTGCATATGATTTTCTTGCCCAGTTAGAGCTCCCTCCGGCAGAGTAGCCTCTTGATATGAAGTTGATGATCCTATCTCGGTCATATTATTGTTGGTGGGGTGGATCATCTTTGATAATAAAGTGTCAGAGCTTTTGTCCTCAACCAAGTTTTTTAATTGATAATATATTTCTGTTCTGTGCACCGTGTCTTCGTGGTAGTCGCAAAACTTGGTGCTCAGAGGCCTGTTTGGATTCATGGGTCTAAGAAGTCTGTACCCTGGGCTTGTCTTGAATATAGCTTTATCAATGGTGATCTTTGTTAAATCGCGCTCTTCTCGAGGTTTGGGAGGTAATGGTCTTTGGTTAGGAGGAGACATCCTAGATGTCAATGACATATCTGAGGCGGAATAGATATTTTCTTATTTCTTTTCTTGAATGAGAGACTTCTAAATTGATCTCTTATCAATCCCGCAACCTCGATCATTTTGTTGATAGTCCCATTATATGAAGCGGTTCGAAGACCTCTTAGATCTCTGGACCTAAAAGATTGTATGCTACCAACCGCTTCTTTTAACGACAATCTATGCTCAAACAGTTCAATGTCCGCTTGGAGAGTTGTGGGTGTTTTCTCAAAAAATCTTCTAACAACAAGTTATGACATCCTTTTTTAACTCCCGTAGCAAGTTACGTCAATGCTAGATTATCTACCAAGTCCAAAATTTGGATTTTTCGGCTCTGAACCAGTTTAAGCATTCTCATAGGCTTTCATTCGGCCTCTGGTGAATGTTGACAAGCGATACCGTCATTTTCCTTCCCTTTTCTTGGTGGAGTCTAAACTTGAATTTATTCTTAAGAGTGGACCATGACTCGATAGATCATGCGGGGAGATTTTTATACCACATGAGCGCCGGGTCCCTCAAGCACGTTGAGAAGTATTGACACCTCGCCACGTTAGAGTGATCGTCAAATGCCATGCGACCATAAAAAAGATGGATGAAGTCGGCGAGGTCAGCAAAGCCGTCGAACTGGTCGATGGAGGGTACCCTTAGCTATCTCGATTCGTTTGATAAAGGACTCTCCAAAAAGGCCTCGACCTCCCCCGAGTGGGTTTTGATAAAATCTTTGAACATAACAAATTCATCCTCTATGAGATTCTTTGAAGTCGACCTTCTTCCTTCACAATAATTTGTGTCATCCGAGGACTCATAGCTCTCCGTCCTGCGTCTTCGGCTCTTGGAGGAGAATGAGCCTGAAGAGTCCTCAGCTCTTGTGTATTCGTTTCCCAGGGACAATATAACGACTCGTATATCTTTGTACTATTTAAATGTGTAATTGTTGATTAATAATCAAATAAAATATGTGTGTATTGGTTTTTGACCGCTATGTGTTATTTTATTATTATCTATATGTGATTTATGGTGTACAAGGTTGTTCGTGTAATTAATTATTGAGTAGTACTGGATTGTTTTCGCTTTTAAAAGTGGATTTAATGCAAATTATTTACATAAATACTTGGATTGTCTCTAAAAAATTTTTTATGGTTTTATAATTACCATAATTATTTTTAGGATTTTATAAAATTTAGAAATCAATATTTTATCAATTATTTAGCTCTGTATGATTTTCTGATTGTGTTTATTTATAAAATTAGTATTTAATTCCAGAATTCTTCAAAAATTATGAAACTCATATTTATTTAAGTTCAGAATATTCCGAGAATCTTAGAATTATTTTGAGAATTTATGGGATTAATTTCACATGCGCGTCGATGTTAGGGCGAAAACATGCACTAATATTCACGCAAGTATACGCGTTCGCAAGTAATATAGAATACTTTCTAGTTCGTTCCCTCAGAGACTCAGACTAAGTTATTGTCTAATTAAACTCACTCATCAATGTATGATTACTTCTCAATGTTAAGATAACACTTAACATTGTTGATTAAATATTAACTATAATTAACTACTTAATTAACCACTTAACTAACACTTCAATTTATCAATAATAAAACACTCATGAGATCACAACTTCATTATTACTTCCTTCTATAGCCATTGTTATTACCTTTAGCATGTGACAGTGATGATATTAATCGAATAACACGGAACTGATAAAAGCCAACTTTCATTGTACTAATACCATTCTACCAAACATCCACAATTAAGATAGAAGTTGAATAGTCATCAATTATGTTGAGTTCCTATATGTCTACAGAAATTGACAACACAACGATTTAAGCACAAGTTATTCCTTTTGATTACATAGGGCAAATAAAACTGTTAGAGTTACCCACTAATCATGCACAACGTACATGAACCTATGCTAGCATGGCAAGTTCTAAATCTCAAGATCCACCGTCGCTTCACAAGAGATTAACACCCTATCTTATATGTTCGCGACGCACATAAGACGAATACGCACAACCAATACTAGATATCATGCAATCATCACACACTAAAGTATTAAACAATTAACTAAAGAATTTCATAATAAATCCGTTGCAACCCCATGATCACGATTAGCCCATAATAGAACTTATCGCCATCATGGGTTCATATGAAATCATGATAAACAACACAAGAAAATAATAACTAAACTAATTATATTAAAATAGAGTACGTCACAAGAGTAAATAAGTCAAAGCAAGAAAACTAGCATCCAACGCTACAACGAAACAAGAATCACAAGAATATATGCTTCCTCTTCGCTGCAGTGTGCTAAATCGGTCTTCTTCCTTATCTCCTTCGCTTCTTGTGCCAAACACAATCTAAAACATAATCTCCTTCATATTCTCTATGAAAACGTCTCAAATCTACTTATATAATAGTCCCATAAAACTCAGATTACATAGAAGTTGGAAGTCAAACAGAAGTAGAAGTCTAAAATAATTTATCCTTTTCCCCCGACCCTGCGCGGCCGCTCAGCATTTCTGCGCGGGCGCGCAAGGCTGCTGCGCGGCCGCTCAGCATTGCTGCGCGGGCGCGCAGGACCCTACTGGAAAAATTCCAGGTTTGCTCCGTTTCTTCGCCGTAATCTGCCCGTTCTTTTCCTCTCTCAATGGTGAACACATGCCAAGGCTTATTCTTGATGATTCCTCCTCCGAAATGCAACTAATACCCTGAAATGCATAAACACTAGAAAAACGCATCAAATACACAAAATACTTGATTTCAAGACACCAATTTAAGCCATTTTAAGACGTTCTAAGTGGTATAAAATGCCACTTATCACACCCCCAAACTTAAATCGATGCTTGTCCTCAAGCGT
Source organism: Apium graveolens (assembly GCF_009905375.1). NCBI lineage: Eukaryota > Viridiplantae > Streptophyta > Magnoliopsida > Apiales > Apiaceae > Apium > Apium graveolens. Next base: position 103,446,538 of record NC_133655.1, on the reverse strand, counting down.
CACAGACTCAAAACAAATAAAAATATGCATGAATGCAATCTATATGAAAATGCAACGATCCCCCTTACTATAATTAACCAACCAAATTGTCACATCTCAACGAATGCAGTTAGACAACTAAAGATCAATAAACTCATGCAAACGGACATACAGCCAGAAACGTGGTGTGTGCAAATGCTTAACAGATATGCTTCGGAACTAGACCAATTACTATGACTAGACTATCTTCAAGGCAATCCTACGATTATACAAAGAATAAAAATTCTAGGCACAAAGTGATATACAACACTACAAGAACTCTGGAGCTTACTACGGAATTGTGCTTTTTATTTACAACTCAAATGCTTATTTGACCGTGCAATGAGTGAGGTCCACAAAAGACTTATACAATGGTATCCATGTAACGAGCGTTAGGTTAGCGGATCCCAGACTCTAAAAGCCTTAGGTCACTAGGCACAAAGTCCCCTAAGAACTTAATAACTCGAATACCAAAGAGCCCACTCTTGATCAATTATGCAAATTTTTTTTTTCTTTTCTTTTTTTTTCTTTTCTGAGCAAGTGCGTTTCGCTCCATCTTGCTCAACCCTAGACTACTCGCATAACATGCGAGCCGGCTACTAGCCATTTGACGCCTAGCCACAACTAGCAACAAATTCCATTTTTACTCCATTTTTTTTCTTTTTCATGCCTTTACCACTAAGAACCTATTATCAAATTCTAAGCATAATAAATAGATTATCCTCGAAAATAATCAGATCATAACAACAATCTAGCCCTTAAGCATTCTCTAAGACTTAGTGAAAATACAAGTGCTTCTAGCATGCATATCAACCTACACAACTTAATAACACTTTAATGCTATCACTACACTCGCATCAATATCACAATTCAGTCGATAAATCATTGCAAAAGGGATCATGGTATATGCATGAGCTATATGATATGACAAACAAATAAAGCTATATAAAAAAACTATATGGCAAAAATTATGCAACTATATGAACTAACTATCATGAATATGCAGCTATATGACACACACAAAATATTCCTTAACTACCACCCTCAAACTTAAAATCTTCACTGTCCCCAGTGAAGGTAGTAGAAAGGAACACAGGGTATACCTACTCGAAGTCATCATCATCATCACCCTCAGTGGGTGGAGTATCAGGCGGCGGGTATGCAGAGTCCTCACCAAAAACTGGCCACTGGATATCAGCTCCAAGGCCTCAAAAAGCAGTCCCTAACGCAAGAGTGAGCTCCTGAGCAAACCTGCTCTGCGTCTCATACATGGCATCCATCCGCCGTGAAAGCCTCCTATACTGGGCATCACCCATCCCAGCACCCTCCTGAGCTCTCGAAGAACCAGCCTCACCACGCCCTGGCCTAGCCATAGTAGCACCTCGTGCTGGACGCCCTCCTGGAAGACGATAACCCAGCCCATGCTCCTCAGGCTCACCACCGGTCCACTCCTGCATCCCATTCAGAGTGCCAGAATCTATCGGAGCTACTGGCAATTGTAACTGCTCATGAGCCGGCCAGTTCACTCCTACTGCTCGGCATAGCTTCGTAACCGTGGATGCATAAGGGATGTTCATATGCTTTGCTCCCCTCAAAAACTTCAGAATTCCTTGGTAGATAAACTCACCAAGGTCCACATAGTATTCCTCATTCAGAATTCCCCACAACAACTGTGCTCTCTCAACTGTGACCTCATGTGCATGTGAAGAAGGCAAAATATTAGCACATATAAATGCATTCCATGCACGGGCATACCTGTTCATGGCGATCGCCGGAAAGTGACGATACTCATTATTGGCTGGACTGCGGTTCCAAACTGTGCCCGGTCAACAGAGAGTCGAACAAATCAAATCCAAGTCAAAATCCTCAGCAGTCTTTTCATTCCAGTTCTCCTCCTCGGGCTTCCTCTCTCGCTGTCCAATCACACGGCGAATCGCCGTAGGATGATAATCAACCGTCAGCCCACGAACTACAGAAAACCCATTCTTTTCAGCCTTCGCGTTCGCGTAGAACTCGCGAACAATACTCATCGGTACTGCTTCGGGTGACTCACAAAAAGCTATCCACCCCTTCTCTACAATCATGGGCAACAACTCACCATCCCTCCCAGATGGTAAAAACCCCCTCTCCTTCAGAATCGGCTTCCCCAACAGCCTAGTGTACTCCTCCTCCGCAGCTCTGTCAGTTAACCGAGGCCTTGCAGCAGTACCCCTTGATGAATCAGCAGTAGGAACTGTGCTGCTGCTGTCAATAGTGCGTGCTCTCTTGGGTGCCATTGATTTGTGAATAAAAGTGTGTAAGAACTGATTTTTGATGTTTATGAGAGGGTTTAAGTGTAGGAAGTTTGTGGGAGATATGTAGGATAGGTGTATGTATATATAGGGTGTGGAGTAGGTTAAATTAGATTAGGAGTGGGGTTGAGGGATAAAATCATGGGGTAATGGGAAAAGAATTCGTGGGTTTATGTTCTGTGATGGGTTTTTTGTGTTTTTTTTTTTTTCTGAACTGCAAAAAATTTTCTGGAACTCGACCCCTGCGCGGCCGCTCAGCATTTCTGCGCGGGCGCGCAGCAAGCTGCGCGGCCGCTCAGCTTAGCTGCGCGGGCGCGCAGAGGGTCTCTGGGAAAAAAAAAAATTTCAGCCCCTGTTTTCTGATTTTTTTGTGTTTTTGGATAGGTTATTAACTTCTAAGGGTTCCTGTAACAACAATTCATGGGTTGCCTCCCACGCAGCGCTTTCTTTTTCGTCATTAGCTTGACGTTCCGTACCTTTCTCAAGTAGTCAACAAAATGGCACTAACCACCTCTCGGTTTGCCATATCCCCATAGTAGTGCTTCAACCGCTGACCGTTAACCTTGAATGCTTGGTCCGAATCATTCTCAAAAATTTCCACCGCTCCATGTGGAAACACAGTTTTGACAATAAAAGGTCCAGACCACCTTGATTTCAACTTCCCAGGAAAAAGTCGGAGCCGAGAGTTGAATAACAGAACTTGTTGCCCTGGCACAAATAACTTAGGATGTAGCTTCCTATCGTGCCACCTCTTCACCTTTTCCTTATACATTTTGTTATTCTCGTACGCTTGAAGTCGAAATTCATCAAGTTCATTAAGCTGAAGCATTCTTTTCTTACCAGCTGCATCTAAATCCAGGTTCAATTTCTTCAATGCCCAGTAGGCCTTATGCTCAAGCTCCGCCGGTAGATGACATCCCTTACCGTACACCAACTGAAACGGTGACATCCCAAGTGGAGTTTTGTATGCTGTTCTGTAAGCCCAAACAGCTTCATCGAGCTTTAAAGACCAATCCTTCCTTGACGGACAAACAACCTTCTCTAGAATGCGCTTTATCTCTCTGTTAGACACTTCCGCTTGACCATTTGTTTGCGGATGATAGGCAGTAGCTACTCGATGATTCACATTATAACGCTGCATCATAGAAGTGAACTTACGGTTGCAAAAATGTGATCCTTCATCACTTATGATTACCCGAGGCGTTCCAAACCTTGTGAAAATTTGCTTATGAAGAAAATTTAGCACTGCCTTTGCATCATTTGTCGGTAAAGCTTTAACTTCGACCCATTTTGAGACATAATCGACTGCCAGCAAGATGTACTGATTATTGCAAGACGAGATAAAAGGCCCCATGAAATCGATTCCCCATACATCAAAGACCTCGACTTCAAGCATCACATTTAATGGCATCTCATCCTTCCTTGACAAATTTCCCACTCTTTGGCAACGATCACACCTTAAAACAAACTGATGAGCATCCTTGAACAAAGTAGGCTAGAAAAAACCTGCTTGCAGAATACGAGCTGCCGTCTTCTCACCTCCATAGTGTCCACCATAAACCGTGGAATGGCAGTCTTGTAATATCCCCTCCGTCTCACAGAACGGGATACATCTCCTGATGATCTGATCAGCTCCCTGTCTAAACAAATATGGTTCATCCCACATATACCACTTCACCTCATGCAGAAACTTCTTCTTTTGAGCGGATGTCAAATTAAGCGGCATTATATTGCTGACAAGATAGTTTATAATATCTGCAAACCATGGTTCTTCCTCCTGAATTGCAAACAACTGCTCATCCGGAAAAGATTCATTGATTAACGTCCTATCTTGTGAAGTAGAATCGGGATTCTCCAACCTAGAGAGATGGTCAGCTACTTGATTCTCGGTACCTTTTCTATCTTTGATCTCTAACTCAAATTCCTGAAGTAAAAGCACCCAACGAATGAGTTTCGGCTTCGAATCCTTCTTAGAAACCAGATAGCGAATAGCTGCATGATCAGTGAATACTGTTACTTTCGTACCAAGCAGATAAGATCGAAATTTCTCAAAGCCAAAGACTATAGCCAAAAGCTCCTTCTCAGTAGTGGTGTAGTTCAATTGGGCCCCATTTAAAGTCTTACTCGCATAGTAGACCACATGGAAGAGATTTTTCTTGCGCTGTCCCAGAACTGCACCTACCGCATAGTCACTCGCATCACACATCATCTCAAACGGTTCTGTCCAATCTGGTGCTGTAATAACTGGTGCCGTGATCAAACTCTCCTTGAGAGTCTCGAATGCTGCCAAACATTCATCATCAAATTTGAAAGGCACATCTTTCTCAAGTAAATTGCACAACGGCTTAGATATCTTTGAAAAGTCCTTGATGAATCGCCGATAAAAACCCGCATGACCGAGAAAACTACGGATTCCTTTCACCGAATTAGGTGGGGGAAGATTTTCAATGACTCCCACCTTGGCCTTGTCCACCTCCAGACCTTTGCTAGAGACCTTATGCCCAAGGATAATGCCTTCACGCACCATAAAATGACATTTCTCCCAATTAAGCACAAAATTAGTGTCCACGCATCTTTTGAGTACGGCGCGCAGATTATTCAAACATTCATCATATGAGTGTCCAAAGACGGAGAAGTCATCCATGAACACTTTGACATTATTTCCAATCATGTCAGAGAATATAGCCATCATACATCTCTGAAAGGTGGCCGGGGCGCCACATAACCCAAACGAAACTCTACGAAAAGCAAATGTGCCAAATGGACAAGTGAAGGTAGTCTTTTCCTGATCCTCTGGTGCAATACAAATCTGATTATACCCGGAATAACCATCCAGAAGACAAAAATACTCATGTCCCGCCAATCTGTCAAGCATTTGATCAATGAATGGGAGAGGGAAGTGATCCTTCCTTGTGGCTTTGTTCAATTTTCTATAATCCATGCATACTCTCCATCCTGTAACTGTTCGAGTAGGGATGAGCTCATTCTTTTCATTTGCGACCACAGTGATACCTCCTTTCTTAGGTACACATTGCACGGGGCTCACCCACGAGCTGTCAGAAATAGGATAAATGATGCCTGCATCTAGCCATTTCAGAATTTCTTTCTTCACCACCTCCTTCATGATCAGGTTCAGTCTTCGCTGCTGTTCCACAGTTGGCTTACTACCTTCCTCTAACAGAATTTTATGCATACAATATGAAGGACTTATCCCCTTGATGTCTGCTATGGTCCATCCTATAGCCGATTTGAATTCTCTCAAAATCCTTAAGAGCTTGTCTTCCTCACTACCTGAAAGGTCAGCTGAAATAATAACAGGTAACGTAGATGAATCACCTAAAAAATCATACCTCAAGTGTTCAGGTAATGGTTTGAGCTCCAAGGTAGGTGCTTCCTCTATTGATGGTTTGAGCTTCCCTTCAGCATTCTTAAGGTCAGAAGTACCAAGAGATTCAAATGGTATGTCGAGCTTTCGCTTCCATGGAGAAGCGTTCAGATATTGTAATTGCTCGTTGCTATCTTCATCATCGCTGTCAAAATCCCCCACTAAAGCCTTTTCCAATGCATCAGACATTAGCATGTGATCGAGTTCTGAAGTAACTGCGGAATCAATCACATCCACTTTTAAACACTCCTCATCTTCTGTAGGGAATTTCATTGCCTTGAATACGTTGAAGGTCACATCCTGATCTTGGACCCGCATAGTAAGTTCCCCTTTTTGCACATCTATCAAGGTACGGCCAGTAGCCAAGAAAGGCCTCCCCAAGATTATGGGAATCTTCTTATCTTCCTCAAAATCCAGAATAACAAAATCTGCAGGAAAGAAGAGCTTATCCACCTTGACGAGCACATCCTCAACTATGCCCCTTGGGTAAGTAATGGAACGGTCCGCCAATTGTAGCGACATGTATGTGGGTTTTGGATCAGGCAGATCCAGCTTTTTAAAGATCGACAAGGGCATCAGATTAATGCTTGCTCCCAAATCACAAAGGCACTTATCAAAAGTTAGATTGCCAATGGTGCAAAGAATGGTGAAGCTTCCTGGATCTTTCAGTTTTGGTGGTAACTTTTGCTGCAGAACAGCGCTGCATTCTTCCGTGAGAGCAACAGTTTCAAGGTCATCCAGTTTCACCTTCCTTGAAAGAATAGTCTTCATAAACTTCGCATAACTAGGCATTTGTTCCAGAGCCTCAGCGAAAGGTATATTGATGTGAAGTTTCTTGAACACCTCCAGAAACTTCCCGAACTGTCTATCCATCTTTTGTTGCTGCAATCTCTTAGGAAAAGGTGGTGGAGGATAGAGCTGTTTCTCCCCTGTATTAGCCTCAGGCAGAGTGTGTTCAACAGTAGTCTTCTTTGGTTCCGCCACTTTCTCCTTTTGCTTAGATTCTTCATCTCTAACTTCAGCTTCGACTTCTTTTGCCTTTTCAGCATCAGCTACTTTTCCAGACCTTAAGGTAATAGCCTTGACTTGCTCTTTAGCTTCCTTCCTGCCTGGTACTTCCGTGTCATTGGGAAGAGTGCCAGGTTGACGATTGAGCACTGCATTGGCTAATTGACCGATTTGATTTTCCAAGGTCTTGATAGAAACCGCCTGACTCTTGCACAACAGCTTAAGTTCCTCAAAATCAGCACTAGTAGGTGCAGCTGCACTTCCCTGTTGAGGATATGATTGCCTTGTAGCATACTGCTGTGGTTGCTGGAATCCAGGTGGGTTAAACTGTTTACTCACTCCTTGCTGATATGGTGGCTGAATAGCATTCTGATTATTTCCCCAGCTGAAATTTGGATGATTTCTGTTGTTAGGATGATAGGTCGCTGGCACAGGCTGCTGTTGTCGCTGATAATTATTCACATACTGAACAGATTCGTTGACAAGAAAACACTGATCCGTAGCATGAGAACCTGCACAAAGCTCACAAACCATAGCTATTTGATTAACTCCATACGTAGCCAAAAAATCAACCTTCATTGATAGCGCTTGGAGCTGGGCTGCAATAGCGGTGGCTGCATCAACTTCCAGAATACCTGCGACCTTGCCTGACGTCATCCTCTGAGTTGGGTTTTGATGCTCGTTTGCAGCCATTGTCTCTATAAGATTATACGCCTCAGTATAGCTTTTAGCCCATAAGGCTCCTCCAGCTGCTGCATCGAGCATGGGCCGAGATTGGGCCCCCAAACCATTATAAAAACCAGTGATTACCATCCAATCCGGCATTCCATGATGTGGACATTTTCTCAACATTTCCTTGTAGCGTTCCCAAGCCTCGCACATAGATTCTGTAGGTTGCTGCGCAAACTGAGTAAGAGAACTCCTCATAGCAGCAGTCTTTGCCATTGGATAAAACTTCACCAGAAACTTTTGCGCAAGATCTTGCCACGTAGTGATGGACCCAGCTGGTTCAGAATGTAACCAGTCTTTAGCCTTATCCCTCAGTGAGAATGGGAAAAGCCTCAACTTGATAGCCTCATCAGTCACGCCATTATACTTAAAAGTGCTGCAGATCTCGACAAAATTCCTTATGTGCATGTTGGGGTCTTCAGTTGCCGCTCCTCCAAAAGAAACAGAATTCTGCACCATCTGAATAGTGCCCGGCTTGATTTCAAAGGTGTTAGCTTGAATAGCCGGATGAAGGATGTTTGACTGAATGTCATCAATTTTAGGCCGAGAAAAATCCATAAGAGCTGGATCAGCTTGAACAATACGATCTCCCATGTTTACTGGTTCTTTCTGCTCAGTTCCTGAATCCGAATCCTCAAAATCTAACTTCTCCGGAGTATCAAGAACTTCGTTTTTCTCCTCAGCTGTATCTAAGGTCCTCTTGCGAGCACGAGAACGAGTTTGCATAAACGCTTGCTAAAGTACCTGAAACACAACCGAAAAGAGTAATTAACTACTACGTCCTAATCACTGAGTCCTAATGACCAATGATGGTAAGTACATAAACTAAACAAATACGCCGAGTCCCCGGCAGCGGCGCCAAAAACTTGTTAGGGCGAAAACATGCACTAATATTCACGCAAGTATACGCGTTCGCAAGTAATATAGAATACTTTCTAGTTCGTTCCCTCAGAGACTCAGACTAAGTTATTGTCTAATTAAACTCACTCACCAATGTATGATTACTTCTCAATGTTAAGATAACACTTAAAATTGTTGATTAAATATTAACTATAATTAACTACTTAATTAACCACTTAACTAACACTTCAATTTATCAATAATAAAACACTCATGAGATCACAACTTCATTATTACTTCCTTCTATAGCCATTGTTATTACCTTTAGCATGTGACAGTGATGATATTAATCGAATAACACGGAACTGATAAAAGCCAACTTTCATTGTACTAATACCATTCTACCAAACATCCACAATTAAGATAGAAGTTGAATAGTCATCAATTATGTTGAGTTCATATATGTCTACAGAAATTGACAACACAACGATTTAAGCACAAGTTATTCCTTTTGATTACATAGGGTAAATAAAACTGTTAGAGTTACCCACTAATCATGCACAACGTACATGAACCTATGCTAGCATGGCAAGTTCTAAATCTCAAGATCCACCGTCGCTTCACAAGAGATTAACACCCTATCTTATATGTTCGCGACGCACATAAGATGAATACGCACAACCAATACTAGATATCATGCAATCATCACACACTAAAGTATTAAACAATTAACTAAAGAATTTCATAATAAATCCGTTGCAACCCCATGATCACGATTAGCCCATAATAGAACTTATCGCCATCATGGGTTCATATGAAATCATGATAAACAACACAAGAAAATAATAACTAAACTAATTATATTAAAACAGAGTACGTCACAAGAGTAAATAAGTCAAAGCAAGAAAACTAGCATCCAACGCTACAACGAAACAAGAATCACAAGAATATATGCTTCCTCTTCGCTGCAGTGTGCTAAATCGGTCTTCTTCCTTATCTCCTTCGCTTCTTGCGCCAAACACAATCTAAAACATAATCTCCTTCATATTCTCTATGAAAACGTCTCAAATCTACTTATATAATAGTCCCATAAAACTCAGATTACATAGAAGTTGGAAGCCAAACAGAAGTAGAAGTCTAAAATAATTTATCCTTTTCCCCCGACCCTGCGCGGCCGCTCAGCATTTCTGCGCGGGCGCGCAAGGCTGCTGCGCGGCCGCTCAGCATTGCTGCGCGGGCGCGCAGGACCCTACTGGAAAAATTCCAGGTTTGCTCCGTTTCTTCGCCGTAATCTGCCCGTTCTTTTCCTCTCTCAATGGTGAACACATGCCAAGGCTTATTCTTGATGATTCCTCCTCCGAAATGCAACTAATACCCTGAAATGCATAAACACTAGAAAAACGCATCAAATACACAAAATACTTGATTTCAAGACACCAATTTAAGCCATTTTAAGACGTTCTAAGTGGTATAAAATGCCACTTATCAGTCGATTCATTTAATTATTAAAAATGGATATACATTATGTTTCAGAAATTATTTTAAAATTACGAAATTTATGTTTTTATAAACTTCGGGATATTTGTATCATTTTAAGACTATTTTCGTGATTTTCTGAAATAGTTCCAAGTGCAGCTCGGTTCGTTAATTGTGAAATGTGGGTGCGAGTTACATTTCAAATATACTTTAAAAAAATTATGAAAAAATTATTTTTAATAACTTTGGATTAATTGTGATATTTTAAAACTATTTTAATAAATTCTCGGATTAATTTTATTTGTGAATTGGTTCGGTAAATTGGAAGTTTCGTGTTGGTGCGGGATTTTACGGAATAATTAAAAATATGAATTTGGAAACAGATAATCTCAATTGATCATATATGTTCCCTTCCACTCTCTCATCAATCTCTCTCAGCAGTCCTCTCTCTCTCTCTCTTGCACTTCTATCTCTCCCGATTTCGTTTTCCCTCTGGTTTCTCTCCCGCAATCTTTCTTCTCTTTTCCTTCCTTTCTCCTCTCCTCCCTCCCTCTTCGTCGTCTGTGCTGTTATTTCGTTGTTTTTCCGATGAACAACTATGGTAATCACTGGTTTTGACCTCATTTCTGTGATGACTATATATATATACGTACATTTTTATGTGTATAGTAGTGAAAGTGTTGCTTTGTTTCTGGATTGCGGCATGTCATGCCACTTTCCGGCCTGTTGTTGTCCCGGCCTGTTTTTCAATTTGCTATGTTCTATTTTTCTATTGTCTGATTTTCCAGTTAATTGCGTGCTACACACGCGCCTGTGTGTTTGTCCCGCACATTTCATTTCGATTCGAACATTTCTGATTTAGATTTAATTTCTTATTTTTAGTGCAAGAAATTCTTTGATTAATATCCCTGAAATAAAATAAATGCTTGTACGGGAAATTATTGATTAATCAGTGGAAATTGTTTAGACACCTGAATTATCCGGGCACCGACAAATTTCGCCGCCGTCAGCGATGAACAATGGTGAGCTGACGGTGGACTGTGATGACGTGATTCTGAGTCCTATAATAATATAAATAAAGAAAATTAGTGGTACATTTTTCTTTTAGATCGAATTAGTCGACTAATAAATATTATATGGGATGATTGATTTGATTGTTGGGTTGAATTGGTGGTTGGGACTCGTGATTGGATTGTTGGATTGTGGTTATTATGAATTGGATAGATGTTGGTTTGACGTCGATCGTATTCGACGGGTAGTCCGATAAACAAAGGAGACGCTGCCTGATTTTAGGGGGCGTATCCTGTAAAATATCGAAACTACCAGTCGGATGTAAATAGTTATATAGCTATAAATAAATATTTTGTAAAATATAATTGATAACTCGTTTCCTAAAATGACAAATATATGTGTTTTCCGAAAATAAGCATCGAGTCAAGTTTTGAGTATGCGAGTTCTGATTGATGTATGTATTATAATAGTACATATGAGTACGAGCTGGGATTATTATCGTTTGGGTAGGATTGGTATCGAGGATATGTCAAGCATACCTAGACGTCTAATGTAGGGTATTTTGACTCTGTAGGTTCCCATCGAAGAACCCAAGACTTGATATTGAACTAAAGATAACCTAGTGGCCAGCCGATAAGCGCAACGAGGTTCCAAGCGAAGGACCCGAGTGTGAAAGTCGGATCCAGGATAGTCTGATAGTAAAGCCGAGTGTCCAAGTCAGTCCAAGGTCAAATCAGAGATAGTCGTAAGCTCTGGAAGGCAAGTACACCTGACCATTCTTTTATGGTTCAGATATATGAATTGCTAAATGTTTTAATATTGTAATGGAACAGAAACGTTTTAAGTTACGTATCCCCTGTAGTTATAAATCACTGTTTTCAAATTGTTTTGGGGAAAAGTAACTTTGAAAGGTACCTATCTCGAATGAAATGATTTGCGAACTGGATTTTATATGTGTGCTGGTAAAATGAATGGTTTTGAATATGAGATAGGTACAAGTGTTTTTGAGAATTGGATAAAGAGAGTGCTTTGATCCACCTCTGTCGTGGAAGGTGTTTATACCCGTGGCAACACGGATGACAGATTGATACCCGTGGCAACACGGATGACAGGTTGATACCCGTGGCAACACGGATGACAGGTTGATACCCGTGACAACACGGATGACAGGTTGATACCCGTGGCAACACGGATGACAGGTTAATACCCATGGTAACACGGATGACAGGTTGGTACCCGTGGCAACACGGACGAGTTGATGATCCCAGTCATGGTACAGTTGAGTTTAAAAATGAAAATAGCATGCTAAAATTGAACTCTGGTATTTATGCACAACACATGACTGTTGATTTTATTTTACAGAGCATGCTAGTTTTGATATCCAGTTTTTAGCTGTTTTACCTGTTTTCATAAACTAGTTTTAATATATGTTCCTATATTGTTTTATATATACTATTTTACTTGTTATTCATATAGTGGTACTTCTGAGCAATTGATTGCTCACCCTTGCAGAATGTTTTATATTTTATTGCAGATGCCTAGGAGATTCTTCCGCGGTGGTCAGGGCAGAGTTCCAGTTTCTTCCGTGTCAGGCTCCTCTGAGGTTATTGTGTCAGACCAAAGGCGATCTGTCAAGTTGCTGTATTAAGTTAGTTGTGTCAGGATTATTGTTGTAAATTGGTTTTGTAATAGTTGTAACCTAAATCATACTTAAACCTGGAAAAGATCTTGGTAAAGGGGTCGTGTTTATGTTAAGTTGGATTATATTGTGTTGTTATTAATGTTATTAATGACGTCAACTCTTGACCCCAGGGTTGAAGCTGTCACAGACAACCTCCACGAGGACCTGTAATCATCTGTTTGGTACTCTGAGGAGACATGTCCCTCGTAGTCTTTGATCTGTTCTTTCTGTAACCGAGCGATCTCATTTTCCTGCCTCACCTTTTTTACCAGTATTCTCCTTTCCACGTCGAGGTGTTAGAGCTCCTTATCAGCATTTGTTGTATTTGTAATCACATTTTGGGTATCAGAGATGTTAGTTTGTCATTTAACCTTTTCCAAATGGAGCCTCGCATCACACACCGACACATGTTTGCATTGGGAGTAAGGACACGTACTCTAGTGTCCTTTTTTGAGCATTTCTTCTCATGGAGTCGATCTGAGTTGTGTGGCAGCTTAAAATTGTTCATACTTTCCTCATTTGTAAATAAAATGATTGGAGTTGGCGGAGCTTTCTTTCTCTCTGCTTGTTTGACGCCGGTGACATCTTTGGTGTTCGAAGCCACATTTTTACTTGTTCCTTTCTGTAAATCAGCCATTCTTCACTATTAACGAAGAATTAAGAGCTCGATTTGTCAAAGTATAGCTTGATTTGTGCGTTTGAAGCTATATATGTTTGTATATGTTAATTTGACTTTTTAAATTTTTTGTCTTGTTACCAGTAAGAGGTAAGAGCTCCTTCTAACGTCATTATTAAAGTATAATATTTTGATCATTATACAATGAACTATTATAAGAGTATTTATAGTCCCTCTAACTCGGGTTCTTAATGTGTTTAATCTATTAGGCGGGTCGAGGCCCAACAAAAAGTTTAATAAATTATATTATTATTATATAATATACATAAGAGGATCTTATCCAAATTTTTGATAGTTATGATCCATATACTACCAATTTAATATGGATTGTTAGATATTTAATTAAATTGATCATAATCGTTAGATCTAAAATAAAGAAAAATTTTACAATCATTGTTAAGTAGGATTCTAAATTTAATAGAATTTCCTACCCTTTCAATAATTTAAACAAAAAATAAGTAGGTATCCAAAATTGAATAAAATAATTATGTAAAATTCGTAATTATTTATTATCTTCAAATTCTTGATTATATTTGTTGTACAAAATTTTTAAACCGTCACTGGATTAAACATTACTTCGTGAGCTTCGCGTGGGCTGTAAAATCGTTAAAATCTGATTATATAACTCAAGATAGAGCTAAAATAAAATCAAAAGAAACTCGATAATTTTTTTGTTTGTTTGTACTTTAATTTGATTTTTTTAATTATTTCAAATTAAAAAATATTTGTTAAATGAAAAATAAAACATTCATACATTACACGCCGAATCTTATTTAGGTTTATATAGTACTTGAGTTAATGTAATACACAACATTGTTTCTGTATCTATGTTATTCATGAACTTTTTTCAAAACTTAGATAAAAATAATTTGTTTGTCGGTGTAATGGCATTGAAATTAAACAAAATAATACACATTGTTAGGTAACAACATTATAGAAGCGGGTTGAATATAGTGTTTATACAATCAAATCAATTTCAACACAAGTATGTAACAAAGATCAAGTATATTCAAATAAACTCTGTTACAATAGAATTGTTGTTCTCTCTCAGTGATGAACAATAAGAGCTGCTAGGTTACAATGTATAATCTTCTCAATAATGATAACACATATAGTGTAAACCCTAAGCTGTGTTTATATAGTACACAGTTACAAGATGTATTCTAATTGATATGGAATATAATTCTGTCTCCTAAAATATATCAATCAGATATCTTCTATAAGTCTTCTAGTCCTCTAACTCTTCATGCATATCTTCTTTTGTTTTAGTCCAGATCTTTTCCTGTAAATCAGCCGCATTCCTTATCTGAAGTCTTCCCGCACTTAAGTCCTGATATGTATCTTCTGACGCCTTGTTCTGATATTAAGTTATGACTTCAGTAAGTTCTGATTTCAGTAAGTCCTAATATGTCCTGTTTTTAAGTTCTGAAAACTAAACACAAATCAGATTAGACATGACATCTCAAATATATCTAACAATCTCCCCCAACTTGTAAATTATGAAAAATATACAAGTTAATAGATTTGATGATGTCAAAAACATTTAAGTACAAATGCAATGAGAGTTTATTCAGACAATTAACTACAACTTACAGTCCTTGTAGCTTTTACCAATCTAACTGAGTCAATCTGAATCCAAAGTGATTCTTGACAAAGTTTGATATCAGCTTTTCTTCTTTATTCCTCAGGACTTGAGCTATTGTAGCTTTAACTTGCTTCAATTCTTCACCCTGACTTCCAATCTAGTAGATTGGAGTCCTTAGTGCTGAGATGTGATTTCTTTCTAAACCATCAACAAGTCTGATCACCCTTGGATGAGAGAGTCTTCATTGTAGCACAAACATTTGTCTTTTAGAATGACTTCAAGTTTAGCAGAATCCTTCTTCATTGGAATTTCACTTTCATCATCTTCAACTATATTTGGAATGAATTTTGTAACCCTTGAACTAGAAATTCTTGCTTTATCTCTTATGGTCTTCATAATGAAATTTGACCATCTCCTGGTAATCTCAGAATTTATTTCTAAAAGATAATGAAAGAATTGAAGTTATTTCAGAGATTTGTTCAGCACATCTGATTCTGACATTTGATATGTTCTTCCATCTTCAAGAAATAGAATCAGATTTTCTTTGACATTATATTTATCATGAACATCCAGTACCACTTGAACAGAGATAACCTTATCAAGGTGTTTCTGTGTAACTTCTTCAAGAGGTTTTTCAGTCAATAAGAATGGATCTCTTGTAAGCACTTCAACTCCTGTCTTGATTTTGGCTTCATCAGAACCTAGTCCAGCTCTGTCTCTTGCCTCTCTGGCTTTCAATCCAACAGTCATGAAATCATATAACAATTGGCTTTTCTTTGGATATGATGGTTTGACATTCTTCCATAGGAGTTTCTTCTTGTTATGGATTAAAAACTAATATATATAATTGCTGTATTTAATACTAAGGAACGTGAGCTTCGAGGCTCGATTTGACTGCTCTTGTGTTTCGTGACTCAATCTGCCTTAACAAGATGCCTACGTACCTTGCTGATTGCCAAGGATCAAGTCAAAAAAAACGTAGTTCTGATTGGTGGGGGTGAGACCCCTTATATAGATGTTGGTGGTCCTTGAATTGGACTTGGTATAGGAGACTTGGTGGACAAGCCTCTGAATTAGGATAGACTTAGGAGTCCTAGGAAGTAGGAAGCTGATTCCTTATCCTTTTAGGTCCCCTTGAGGCTAATCTCTAAGGATTTATATCCTTATCGGGACTCTTTTCAACATCTGATTTCTCCCTTATTAATTAATTACGAAATTAATTAATAATCAGGGCTTTTGGGCCTTTTTTATTCCATTAGGCCTGATCTGGTCCATCAGGCTTAACCTTTCTGGTCTGAATATTATACATCTTATTATTGGGCCTATCAGCCCATTAATTATAAAATCAGGACTTATTTATCCCTATCATTTGCCCCCCAACTTTTGGGAAATATTGATTAGGTTTCGCAGAAGTTATTCGTTCCCTTTCAGGGTTTCGTTTTTGCGTAAAGTGTGGAGCGACCTACACATTTACAATGAATCTTCCTTTTATTCAGAAATTATCTTAATTTCCAGGAATTTTTCCCTAATTTTCTGGGATTTTCCCTAATTTCTGGATTTTTCCCTTAATTTCTGGGATTTATCCTAATTTTCTGGGATTTTTCCCTAATTTTCTGGGATTTTTCCCTAATTTCTGGATTTTTCCCTAATTTTCTGAGATTTATCCTTAATTTCTGGATTTTTTCCCTAATTTCTGGGATTTTTCCCTAATTTTCTGGGATTTATCCTTAATTTTCTGGGATTTATCCTTAATTTCTGGATTTTTCCCTCATTTTCTGAGATTTATCCTTAATTTCTGGATTTTTTCCCTAATTTCTGGGATTTTTCCCTAATTTTCTGGGATTTATCCTTAATTTTCTGGGATTTATCCTTAATTTCTGGATTTTTCCCTCAATTTTCTGGGATTTATCCTTAATTTCTGGATTTTTCCCTTAATTTTCTGAAAATATTAACATTTTTCAGAAATTATTTAAGGAATTTAAGGAATTTCCTTATTTTTCTGGATTTTTTCCCTAATTTCTGGGATTTATCCTTAATTTTCTGGATTTATTCCTTATTTCTGAAAATATTAACATTTTTCAGAAATTATTTAAGGAATTTCCTTATTATTATTATTTTTTTTGTAATTTTCCAGGCTTTTTCTTCCCTTTTTCTTCCTTTTTTTTTTTTTTTTTTTTTTTTGCAATTTTTCGACCAGGATTCCATTCGACCAGGATCCTGGTCGAATTAACCTTCTTTCAGCCCTGGTCGAAGGATTTTCGAGCAGGAATATTCGAGCAGAGGTCCTGGTCGAATTTCGGCCAGGATTTCCCCCCCTTTCTTTTTTTTTTTTTTTTTTATACAATTTTCGACCAGAAATTTTTCGACCAGGATTTTCGTCCCTTTCGGTCAGGATTCTTGTTTTTCTGACCGAATAAACCATCTTCCTTGCCTTGGTCGAAGCTATTTCGAGCAGGGCTCGTTCGACCAGGATTTTCCTTTGGTTTCTAGTCGACAAGGCTTCAGGCATAGCTTTCTCGATCAGAATCCTGACCCTTTCGGTCAGGAATCAATATTTTGACCGAATTAATCTTTCTCTCAGCCTTGGTCGATGCCCTTTCGACCACAACTCATTCAAGGAAAAATACAGTTCGTGCCTTGATCGAATTGGGTCAAGAACATGTTAATGCATATATTTTCTTAGGGTCATACGTCTGGGCTGGACTCTATTGGGTCCTTTATTTGGGCCTGGATTTTTTGGGCCACCCTCTTAGTGGGTCTTAATCCTGAGCCCATTCCTTAAATCTGGGTTTTGTTTGTCAACTAATTGGGCCCCCCTTTTTTGGGCTGGTTTTATGGGGCTATCCTTTGGGCCCATTGTTTTTAACTGGGCTTTTAGCTCACGGGCTTATTTTAACCCTATTCCAATATACTGGGCCTTTCAATTGGGTCCCTAGTTCTGGGCTTTCAATTTGGGCTAATCCTTTTTTAGGCCCGTTTTCAGCAGCCCTCTTTTTTCTAACTTGGGCTATTTTGCTGAGCCTTTCAAACACTTGGGCCCTTAACTGGGCTTATTATTTTCTCAGGAACATTTCGGTCATAATCAATATTTTTGACTGAATTAACCTCCTTTTCTAGCCTTGGTCGAAGCTTTTTCGATCAGGATTCATTCGATCAGGATCCTTGCTTACTTCCTGGTCGACAAATTCTCTTGGTGTTAGGATTCAAAATCCTGACTCTTTCGGTCAGGAATTAGGATTTTGACCGAATTAACCCTTTTTTCTTAGCCTTGGTCGAAGCCTTTTCGATCTCAACTAATTCGACGATGAATACAACATGAAACCTGATCGAATTGGGTCTGGGATTTGGGATATATTACTTTCTGTGACTCCATATATTTGATTTGGGCCCTAAGTCTGGGCTGGATTTTTTCCAATCTCAAATTTGAGCCTAAGATTTGGGCCTGAATTCTTTTATGGGTACTTTATTTTTGACCCTGGGCTTGATTTATTGATCCCTATACTGGGTTTTTTTTTTCTAATTCAAGTAGGATTAGGCCTTATTTTTGGGCCTTCATTTATCCAAATCCTTTTTGGATTTGGGACTTATTTCTGGTTTTTGAAGATAATACTCATATATATTTTCTTCCAGTTTTTGGACCCCGGGTGCTGGGCTTTGAATATTTGGGGCTCTTATCTGGGCTTGACATACTTCCAGGCCCAACAAGTTTTAACCTTTTTTTTTTTTTGAATTGGGCCTTTTTATAGGGCTTTCATATCATGCATCTAATTTAATTGCCATGCCATAGAGATTCAAACATATTTCGAAAAATTCTCTGAGCTTCAAAAATTGTTTGGGATTCATCCCTTACACAAGTCTTAATAAACTTCATAATAAGACATATAAATCCTAAGCAAAGCTTCAAGGTGCTTTTCAACCTACTCTCCATCATGACAAGTGAGAATCGTATCCAACTGCCCTACACATAGTAAACCTTCAGGTTTTGTGCGTGCCAGGTTCTCGGGACTTCAAAACCATCCATAGTCTCCAGCTTGTAGGTTCCTCTACCCTGAACGCTCTTGACTCTATACGGCCCTTCCCAATTTGGGGCAAGCTTTCCTTTCTGTCCGACACCAGAAGCCTCTATTTTTCTCAAGACTAGGTCACCTTGTTTGAAAAACCTCTCTTTAACCCTTAGGTTGTAGTAGAATGAAGCCCTTTTCTGATATTCTACTATCTTTGCGTGTGCTTTATCTCGCACTTCATCGATTAAATCCAGGGCTAACTTCTGCCCTTCCTCATTTTCTTTTTCATCAAAAGCCTGAATCCTTGGAGAAGAATGTGATATCTCCACGGGAACTACTGCTTCCGCCCCATATGCCAACATGAAAGGAGTTGCATCTGTCGTGACTCTACAGGTAGTCCTATAGGCCCACAATATGGGAAGTATCTCATCCACCCAGTTATTTCTTGACTTTTCGATCCTCTTCTTTAGTCCATCCAGGATTATCCGATTTGCTACCTCCGCTTGCCCATTGGCTTGCGGGTGAGCCACAGAGGTGAACCGTAACTCAATTTCATTTTCTTCGCAATACTTCTTGAATTCCTCGTTGTTGAATTGTGTTCCATTGTCAGTGACGAGGATACGGGGAATTCCATATCGGCACATAATGTTTTCCCACAGGAATTGTGCAACCTGCTTAGTTGTGATTTTGGCCAAAGGTTTGGCTTCGATCCACTTGGTGAAATAATCAATGGCTACAATCAGAAACTTCCTTTGTGCTGTGGCCATAGGAAAAGGCCCTAGAATATCCATCCCCCACATAGCAAAGGGAATAGGTGAGTTGATAGAGGTCAGCATCTCGGGGGGTTGTCTGGCGACTGGTGCATGCTTCTGACAACGATCACACTTCTTTACATATTCTTTGGCATCAGCCATCATTTCTGGCCAATAGAAGCCTAAACGAGTTATCTTATGAGCCAAGGCCCTGCCCCCCAAGTGTTGCCCACAAATACCTCCATGCACTTCCTCAAGAGCTAAGCGTGCCTCATCGGGCCTGAGACACCTCAAGTAAGGAACCACGAAAGATCTTTTATATAGAATCCCATCTATCAAAGAGTACCTTAGTGCTCGAACAGTTAACTTCCGTGCCTCAATTGTATCGCTTGGCAACCAACCGGTCTGAATGTGAGCCTTGATGGGATCAATCCATGACGTCCCCAAGCCTACGGGAGCCACAAGCTTAACATCTATGCTTCGTGTCTTCAAAACACGGAAGTACACACTTCCTGAACTTTCTTCAATCTCGGATGAAGCAAACTTTGATAGCGCATCTGCTTTAGCATTTTCTTCCCTTGGAATGTGTTCAACATGGCATTCATTAAATTGGGTCATCACAACCCTTACTAGGCGAACATACTTTGCCATCGTATCATCCCTTGCTTCAAATTCTCCCTTTACCTGGGATATGATCAACTTCGAGTCTCCACGGACCTTTAAGTTTCTGACTCTAAGTGTCCCAGCTAGACCAAGGCCAGCAATCAGGGCTTCATACTCTGCCTCATTGTTTGTGGTTGGGAAGTCTAGCTTCATGGCATACTCAATTAAGAATCCATCAGGGCTTTGCAAAACCAACCCTGCTCCACTGGAATTTGTTTTTGATGCTCCATCAAAATAGAGAACCCAATATTCTTTCTCCTTGTCCCCATTGTCGACTCCCTTGTCTTGAGGTGTGGTATCTTCCTGCCCCCCGAGTTCTTGGTTGGGTATGGTACATTCCACCACGAAGTCAGCTAGTGCCTGGGCTTTTATGGCCATACGTGGCTTATACTTGAGATCGAACTCTCCCAATTCTATTGCCCACTTAATTAGTCTCCCACTTGCCTTGGGACTGTGAATGATATTTCTCAGTGGCTGATTTGTTAGCACTTCAATTTGGTGAGCTTGAAAATAAGGACGCAGCTTTCTTGAAGCCATTACCAAGGCTAAAGCGAATTTCTCAATGGCTGAATAATTCAACTCAGCACCATGCAAAATTTTGCTGACATAGTATACGGGTTTCTGGACTTTTAGTTCCTCCTTAACCAACACCGCGCTCAAGGCGCTTTCTGAAACAGCCAAGTACAAGAATAAAACTTCACCCAGAACTGGCTTGGCCAACAACGGGGCCTGGCCCATATACTTCTTTAACTCTTCAAATGCCTTCTGATTTTCCTCACTCCATACAAAGTCTTTAATGTTCTTTAATGACTTGAAGAATGACAAGCACTTGTCTCCTGACTTGGAGATGAATCGTCCTAGCGCAGCAACCCTTCCTGTGAGTTTCTGAACATCCTTGACAGTTTTTGGGGGTTCCATATCCAGGATTGCCTTTATTTTATCGGGGTTAGCCTCAATTCCCCTCTTTGAGACCATCAATCCCAAGAATTTTCCAGATCCTACTCCGAAAGCACACTTCGTGGGATTCAACATCATCTTGTGGTACCTCAGGACCTCAAAAGCTTCCCTCAAATGGGTTATATGATCAGTCTTTACTAGACTCTTGACTAGCATGTCATCAACATAGACTTCCATAGTCTTCCCAATAAGATCCTTAAAAATTTTATTCACCAACCTTTGATAGGTGGCTCCTGCATTCTTGAGACCAAACGCCATAACAAGATAACAATAAACACCAAAGTCAGTGATAAATGATACCTTTGGAACGTCATCCTTATGCATTTTGATCTGGTTGTATCCGCTAAACCCATCCATGAAACTCAGCATCTCATGTCCAGCGGTGGCATCAATCAAAGTATCAATTCTAGGCAGCGGAAAACAGTCTTTGGGGCATGCATCATTCAGATCGGTGAAGTCTATACACATCCTCCACTTTCCATTAGCCTTCTTCACCATTACAGGGTTTGCTAACCACTTCGGAAATTGAATCTCCTCAATGAAACCAGCCTCTAAGAGCTTTTCCACCTCCTGCTTTATAGCCTCTTGTCTTTCCGGGGCAAAATTTCTTTTCTTTTGTTTCACTGTCTTCCGGCTTGGATCCACGTTTAACTTGTGGGTAATTAACTCCGGGTCTATTCCTGGCATATCATCTGCTGACCATGCAAACACATCACTATTTTCTTGCAAAAATTTCACTAACTTCCCTCTAAGGGGCTCCTCTAATGTAGCTCCAATGAAAGTCATCCTCTCAGGATTCTTGGATCTAAAGGAACCGAAACCAATTCTTCTGCTTGCCTTCCTCTATTCTCATCATTTCTCGAACATCCATATCTTCAATAGGAAGAACCTGCCCCCCGACTCCATCTGCCTCAA